>NC_086319.1:63547905-63847905 GCF_036172605.1 Pelobates fuscus | reverse complement strand
GTAGAACTACCTGGTGTATTAATATTGGCCAATGGAGAAACCCTGCGTAAACACTTCTCCTGACAGCTCAGACCCCACGAGAGTATCTCCCCTAATTCCCAATCGATAATAGGGTTATGTCTCTTCAACCATGGATACCCCAGAACTATGGGAACAGAAGGGGACGAAATGAGCATGAGAGATAAATTCTCCACGTGTAGGATACCAACATTTAAGTTAATGGGTATGGTCTCACGAAAGATAACGGGGTCCAGTAATGGTCTACCATCTATGGCCTCAACGGCCAAGGGTGTCTCCCTTAACTGGGATGGGATATTGTGTCTAGTAGCAAAGGCTTGGTCGATAAAATTCTCAGCAGCTCCGGAATCTATCAAGGCCATAGCCCTTACCACTTCTTTCTCCCAGGTTAAGGAAACTGGTAGCAGAAGCCTGTGATCTTTATAATTAGGAGTAGAGGACAAAATAGAAACACCCAAGGCCTGTCCTCTAGAGAAACTTAGGTGCGAGCGTTTCCCGGCCGGTTAGGACAGTTCAAGAGTAAATGACCTCTGGCTCCACAGTACATACATAACCCCTCCTTCCTCCTGTACTGTCTCTCCTCCTCAGAGAGGCGGGTATATCCTACCTGCATAGGTTCAGGGAGCAATGAGACCGTGGAGTCAGGACTTGGAAATGCGGGAGCTAACCTAAAGGAAGGTCTCCGGTTCCTTTCTCGAGTGTTCTGTCTCTCTCTTAAACGTTCATCTATACGAGAAATGAACGAAATAAAATCCTCTAAATTCTCAGGAAGTTCTCTAGTAGCAACCTCGTCAAGGATTACATCTGATAGCCCATTCAAAAATACGTCCATATACGCCTGCTCATTCCACTTGACCTCTGACGCCAGAGACCTGAACTCTAGTGCATAATCCACAAGTGTTCGGTTCTCCTGTCTAAGGCGTAACAGTAATCTGGCTGCATTAACCTTTCTACCCGGAGGGTCAAAAGTTCTTCTAAAAGCAGCTACAAATGCGTTATAGTTATATACTAACGGGTTATCGTTCTCCCACAGTGGATTGGCCCATCTCAGAGCCTTCTCAATGAGTAAGGTGATAATAAATCCCACCTTTGCCCTATCCGTAGGATAGGAGCGAGGTTGCAATTCAAAGTGGATACTAATTTGGTTTAAAAAACCACGACACTTCTCAGGAGCACCACCATAACGTACTGGTGGGGTAATGCGAGAAGAAGCACCTACAGTGGCTACCTCTAGGCCTGAACCTACAGGAGAGATAGGAGTAGTACGTAACTCTTCTGGTGGATTATTGGCACGAGATAATAACGCCTGTAGTGCTAGGGCCATCTGATCCATTCTGTGATCCATGGCTTCAAACCTAGGATCAGGAGAACCAAGCTGACTGTTTGTACTTGCAGGATCCATTGGCCCTGTCGTAATGTCAGGATCGGGACAGGGATCCAACACGCAGAGTACAAACAGTAGCCAGATACGTATACCGGACCTTAGAATGGCCGGACTAACGTAAGTAGTACAGTAGAGAATAGTCAAAGACAAGCCGAGGTCGAGGGTAACAGAAGACAGGTAAGCGATAGACAAGCCGAATCAAGGGTAACAGAGATAAGCAGAATAGAGCAAACAAGCCGGGTCAAAACCAAAAGGGATAACTAGAAAATACGAGCACTGAGTGACTAGAACAAGCTAGAACCACGACAGGGCAATGAGCTAATGAAAGAAGCACTGTTAAATGCCCTGTTCAGATAAGTAGACACACCTCCGTCGAGTCCTGATTGGTCCTGAACCAATTGAGTGACAGGTCGTTCCGGGTTGACGTCCTGACGTCGACCTCCGGGCGTCCAGCTATAAAAGGGAGTCACTCCCTTGCGGCCGGCTTTGCATGACCGGATGGACCGCGAGGAAGAGGGAAATCAGGCCGTCCGGATGGATGAACGACTAAGTCTCTACCTCTCTCGGAGGTAGAGACCTCAGGTACCCTGACACCCACCTCCCATCCCATGTTGCTGAAGGGGTGCAAACCCCTTCAGTGACTTACCTGAGACCACCGCCGATGTCCCTCGGCGGTGGTTTAGGGTCCGCCACTAGAGGAGGAGTTAACCCTGCAATGTAATTATTGCAGTTTATGAAAACTGCAATATTTACAGTTGCAGGGTTAAGGGTAGTTGGCACCCAGACCACTCCAATGGGCAGAAGTGGTCTGGGTGCCTGGAGTGTCCCTTTAAGAACAGGATGACAACTTACCTGCGTCCTGCCGGTTGTAATGTCTGTTTTTGGATTGTCCTGCAAGGATATTCCCCTTTGCCTCCAGAGCTAAGCAGAGGCATGCAAGTGAAACTCCCAGAGAGCTTCCCTGAGGTATGAGTGTGGTCCTGTATTTGCTGTGCTTAGGTATATGGAGAGAGACAAATAGAAATGTAGAAACATAGAATGTGATGGCAGATAAGAACCATTTGGCCCATCTAGTCTGCCCAATTTTCTAAATACTTTCATTAGTCCCTGGCCTTATCTTATAGTTAGGATAGCCTTATGCCTATCCCACACATGCTTAAACTCCTTCACTGTGTTAACCTCTACCACTTCAGCTGGGGGGTTAGGTGGATGTAGTGGGGTGTTAGAGGCTGTAGTGGGACTGGGAGGTTAGGTGGTCTAGTGGGCTAGATAAGGGGCCCACACAGAGCTCTAGCCCAGGTCATTCCCCCCCAGACCCCCCCCCCCCTCCACTAACACACTAGCGCCCCCTTCTGCCTCAGCTCCCTGGCACCTGCACAGTGCATCCTGTATATATACCCTGAGCAGGAGATTCAGTTATGTTGTCAAACGCTTTCAAAATATTTGTCCAATTACTGGGGGGGGGGGGGGGGGGGGGATGTCTGGACTCTCCTGGCACTCTAAAATGACCAGTAAAAAACTGAATACACAACCAGGAGCTGATACTTGGAGGGGACAGTGAAACAAAATACAGTAAAAATACAAAATTAGCATAGATATGACAAACAGACCAAGTGAATATAGGAAATGGTAAATTGATTTTAAAAAATAGTAACAATAAATATAATAAAAAAATATGAAAGAAATCAACTAAGAATACAAATGTGTATAAAATATGTATCACATAATATAAAACAGTAGAATCACATAACGTTCAGAATAGATCTGTCTGTGTAGTCTAGTAGATCAAGTAATTTATAGTTAAAATCAAAGCACTTTGTGCTAAATATTATAGTACCCATCAGGAACAATCAATATAGATACACAAAATCTCCACAGTAATATTAATAGTAAGATTGAGATCATCAATCTTGATGATCTCAGTCATAGAGGCAGAGACCAGCACGACGTTGGAAAAAAAAAAGGTGAGTAAAACACTATTTTTAAAAACACACACAGACACCACGACTGACACACACACACACACACACACCACGACTGACACACACACACACCATGACAGACAAAGACACACACACACACACACACCATGACAGACACACACACATACCATGACAGACACACACACCATGATACAGACGACACAGACAGACACACAGCATGACACATACAGACACACACACAGAGCGTAACACAGACAGACACACATAGCGTAACACAGACAGACACACACACACAGCATGACACAGACAGACACACAGCATGACACAGACAGACACACACACACAGCATGACACAGACAGACACACACACACAGCATGACACAGACAGACACACACACACTGCATGACACAGACAGACACACAGCATGACACAGACACACCGCATGACACAGACAGACACACACACACCGCATGACACAGACACACACACACAGCATGACACAGACAGACACACACACCATGACAGACACACACACACACACCATGACACAGACACAGCATGACACAGACAGACACACAGCATGATACAGACAAACACACACACAGCATGACACAGACAGATACACAGCATGACACAGACATACACACAGCATGATACAGACACACACACACAGCATGACACAGACAGATACACAGCATGACACAGACAGACACACAGCATGATACAGACACACACACAGCATGACACAGACAGACAGACAGACACACACACACAGCATGATACAGACACACACACACACAGCATGACACAGACACACACACACAGCATGACACAGACACACACACACAGCATGACGCAGACACACACAGCATGACACAGACAGACAGACAGACAGACACACACACACAGCATGATACAGACACACACACACACACAGCATGACACAGACACATACACACACCATGACAGACACACACACAGCATGGAACACACACACACACAGCATGACACACACACACACACACTCCCACTGACATACATATTTTTTAGTACCTGTGGGTGGGCAGACTGGTAGCTGTGCTGGCGGCCGCAGGGAGAACTTGAAAGGCGGCCGCAGGGGAAGCTCTTCATGAGGCCGGGAGCAGGCTCTTCTGGGGGAGCAGGCTGTTCTGACTCTGCTCCCCCTCCCTTGCGCGCAGCTTAATGAGACCGGAGCCGGAATATGACGTCATATTCTGGCCCCGGTCTCTTTCTAGCGCGCGAGGGAGGGGGAGCAGAGACAGAACAGCCTGCTCCCCCAGTAGAGCCTGCTCCCGGCCTCATGAAGAGCTTCCCCTGCGGCCGCCTTTCAAGTTCTCCCTGTGGCCGCAGGTCACCCCGGCCCCAGGTGCCGACGGCCCACCGGGAAATTTCCCGGTATCCCGGTGGGCCAGTCCGGCCCTGCTTTAGAGAGAGTTCAGAGAAGGGCTACTAAACTGGTTCATGGATTGCAGGATAAAACTTACCAGGAAAGGTTAAAGGAACTTAACATGTATAGCTTGGAGGAAAGACGAGACAGGGGGGATATGATAGAAACATTTAAATACATAAAGGGAATCAACACAGTAAAGGAGGAGACTATATTTAAAAGAAGAAACACTACCACAACAAGAGGACATAGTCTTAAATTAGAGAGGCAAATGTTTAAAAATAATATCCGGAAGTATTACTTTACTGAGAGGGTAGTGGATGCATGGAATAGCCTTCCAGCTGAATTGGTAGAGGTTAACCCAGTGAGGGAGTTTAAGCATGCATGGGATAGGCATAATGCTATCCTAACTATAAGGTAAGGCCAGGGACTAATGAAAGTATTTAGAAAATTGGGCAGACTAGATGGGCCGAATGGTTCTTATCTGCCGTCACATTCTATGTTTCTCCTGTTGGAGAAGACTTGTTGCAGTGTGGCTACCTGGGGACCCAGAAAAGCTGTCAAACTGTGCTAAAATGACTTGACTACTTACTGTGGGATGGATGCAGGGCACTTGTGACACCATGACCGCAGCAGTAAGCTCTGCTTGGAGTATACCTTTAAGATTATACAAAATAAACACTTTATATGTATGCTATTTAGGGTAAATGGTTTTCTTGTTTTTGTCATAAATATCCAAAAGTCTTTTTTTTCTGAGTAAAACTAAACCCAAGTCACCATCTCATAGTCGAATACAACTTTGTTTACAATCTATTACGTATGAGATTCTCCAATAACTTTTAGAAATGTAAAAGCACGCATGGCAGCTCTTGAATCTATTTTAGAATGTTGTTGCAAGCTCTTTCATCTACCATTTTATCATTGCATTGTGTGACCTACATAATGTACTTTACATATATCACATGGGAAGCAGTAAACTAGATTTACACTCTTAGCAATACTGTAACACTTTCAATAAAATATTTCGTAAGAGTTTTCTTACAGAAATTAGTCTAACGCTCTCTCATTTTTACAATACGTACATGTATTTTCTTAACCTGAACATGTAAATGCCTATATACTTAACCAAACTAAGAGATCTACTAAATAGTACAGAAATCACAATTCCTATATAATAATGGAATACTTTTTTTTTTATTAATTCCTTTAAATGTATAGAAACCTTCACTATATAAAATTAATTTTAAATCCAGTTTCAAACTGATGACTAACGCTTTCCATTTTTTTTTAGAACAGATATAAATAGTATTTCTCTTGATATTTCTTAAGCCTTTAAATATTCTATCTATCATCAAAACTGGTATAATTTCATGCAGGTGGCCTTGTCAAATATTCTATCTACCACTAAAACTGGTATAATGTCATGCAAGGGGCCTTGTCAAATATTCTATCTACCACTAAAACTGGTATAATGTCATGCAAGTGGCCTTGTCAAATATTCTATCTACCACTAGAACTGGTATTATTTCATGCTAGTGGCCTTGTCAAATATTCTATTTACCACTAGAACTGGTATTATTTCATGCTAGTGGCCTTGTCAAATATTCTATCTACCACTAAAACTGGTATAATGTCATGCAAGTAGCCTTGTCAAATATTTTATTTACCACTAAAACTGGTTTAATGTCATGCAAGTGGCCTTGTCAAATATTCTATCTACCACTAGAACTGGTATTATTTCATGCTAGTGGCCTTGTCAAATATTCTATCTACCACTAGAACTGGTATAATTTAATGCTAGTAATATCTGTTTTATTGTGTGTGATGCTGTTTAAAAGTTTCTTAATTAGAGCAACTTCTGTATACTCAGAAACAACCCCAATGGATTACAAACAAGTGGGATGATAGATATAAATAGTATTTCTCTTGATATTTATAAGCCTTTAAATATTCTATCTACCACTAAAACTGGTATAATGTCATGCAAGTGTCCTTGTCAAATATTCTATCTACCACTAGAACTGGTATTATTTCATGCTAGTGGCCTTGTCAAATATTCTATCTACCACTAAAACTGGTATAATTTCATGCTAGTAATATCTGTTTTATTGTGTGTGATGCTGTTAAAAAGTTTCTTAATTAGAGCAACTTCTGTATACTCAGAAACAACCCCGATGGATTACAAACAAGTGGGATGACAGCCTTTAACATAGTATCTCTTGAGATTAACTCTGTGTAGAAAGAAATGTTTTCTCACTCTAAATGACCAGTTTTAAATCTAAGAGGTTTGTGTTTTATTTTTATTTTATTTTCCAAGACTACGTTCAATGGTAAAGCATTCAATTAACAAGAATATAATCTTTAGAAACCTTTTAAATATGTCATCTTATTCCTTATTGCACAGAACATTTATTTTCAATTATACTGGTCTAATACCTACAATTAGCAAAGGTGGCCTCACACTATTTATTAAGAGAGAACACTTTCCATTAAAAAGTGGATGGGCAGATAACAAACAAAAAAAAACAGTAAACAAAAAAACAGTAAACAAACTATATATATACCAAAAGTCCGTTATTATGGGGTGGACATAAATATAACACTTTAATATAATTCCCAATCCAAAATCCATTGGATTTTTCATACCTTTTGTGTTTTCTAACTAAGGCCTCGATTTAATATTCTTCAATAAGCTTTTTAAATGATTTAATATTTTTGTCTAAACATTTAAAGTTATTTTTTTCAAAATATCAGCATATCGAAAATATATCATGTGTAGAAACTATATCAATCTATCATGAACTATTAAAAAATTTAAATATTTTTTTTTAAAAAAAAGTTAAACTAAGAAAGTAAAAGAATATCCAAAAATATTAACTTGTTTGATAAGTTTATCCAAAAATATTAAATTGAGGCCCAAGTTGACATTCCTAAAACTAATGTTACGTTTAATCGCTTCATATAACTCGCGCAACAGTTCTTACAGTGATTATATGCTAGTTATTACAGGTCTCCTGATAAGATTTTAAAAAGACATGTGACCTTTAACACGGGGTGTAATTCCAGTAATATAGAATTCATTTTTTTTCTCTTCAAATACTTTTGGCTTTTTTTGGTTTTTTTAACAAATTGCAATTTTGAAATATTACAGTAATAATGTAATAACAAAAACATGAATAAAAATTAAATAAAGATCAAGGGGAAAAGAAGAAAAAGGCACAGGAAGGGTTTTTTCCCCCCAAAGAATCCCAGATTTGTCCAAGTTGTGCATATGTTGCAGACAATTGCCTCAATACTAATTCATAACCCTTGTTATGTGGCAAGCGCTGGCTTGCTGCCACATCACTAACCCTCGAGTCACTGAAGATCTTTAACTATTCGTCCACTGGCTTCTAGCGTTGCCCTGGGTAAATAGTACTTAAACTACACTATAGACACTAGGACCACTAGAAGACTGCCTCTAGTGGCTGTCTCCCATTTGTTATGATATGCAAAAAAAAATCTACTTTGTTTTCATTCACATGTCATGATTTGGAAACTTACCACTAAAGGGATGCTATAGCCCCCAGAAAAACTACAGCTTAATATATTTGTACTGATGTGTATAGTATGTCCCTGCAGGCTTTTTAATGTAAACATTGCCTTTTCAGTCGGCCACTAGAAGTGCTTCCAAAGTCAGTGCTGCACAATGTACAGCACTGACGTTCACCGTCGCCACTCTCAGCATTAAGGTGCTGAACGTTCCTCATGTTCAACTGCCTCCAACTGGCTGAGATTGTCAAGTTTGATCATCTCAACCAAGGAGGCGGAGCGGGCAGGACCAGCTGCAAGGAGACCCTTGTGGCACTGTAATAAACGTGAGTAAAATCACCTTTTACTTTGCTGATAGGGGGGAGGTCACCTAAAATATGTTTTCACAACAAAAGTGATAGGGTTACATGTTTGTATTCCTGTCAGTATAGTGTTCCTTTAAATTATGTAATGCACCTATTATAATGTACAGTAAAATAGCTAAACCTGCGTGTGCTCTTTCAGTTAACAATAGATTGTTCATGTCCTAACAATGTAAAAATATATAAATCATCAGTTATGTGTTTAAATGTTATTAACCTTTTTGCAACATGTACTGTCGGGCCCTCTGGCACTAATGTGTTGAATGCATGTGAGTTCACATATTTAATACTCTTATCTAAATCCCTAAGCAGCGTCAGTCTGGTTTAATTGGTGCCTGGCTTAAAATTCCTTTGGGATTTTTATATTGCTAGACTCTACATATCTGTCTATATACGTTAAAAAAAAAACTGCAATAGTAAAGCTGTTGCATTACTAAAACTATGAATGTTAAAGAAAAATATTATGCACTGGGTACTTATGGCTTGCCAACTCCTCACACCACTTGGCATCAAACTGTTTTAAAGGGGAACTGTCCATTGTCTGGAATTTACACCATATAATAAAACATTAAAAATCGCCTATAAATTGTGTTAACTTTTTTTTTTCATGACATGATTCTTTTTTTTTATTTTATTTATATTATAGATTTAGCAAAAGACAGGATGATTCAGTTCTTGCAAATGAAGATGGTAAATAGAAATATAAATTTAGTTTCATCTCTCCTGTCTGCTTTCTCAATGCTGATTGTCAGATGCAAAGGACAGAGGTTATAACAATGATTGACAGATTGAGAGCTAAAATGGAGGCACCCAGTTGCAGGATAAAGAGTTATTCTTTAATGCCTTTTACCAAAAAAAAAAAACAGATTTAGAAAATGACCACAATGGCAATTCTCATTACATTTACTGTAGCCAAATACAGTTGGAATTCAGTCAGCCTGCAACAATTGCCTGGATGCAGTCAGCCCAACAGCGTACAAATTAACACACTGCCCCCACCCACCCCTGTCCCTCCACTCTAATACATTGCCCCCCAGTTTCTTTGCCCCAATTTAATACACTGCCCTTCCTCCCAATTTAATACACTGCCCACTCCCACCAATAGAAAATACTGCCTCCGCTCCCTCTGCCCAATTTAATAGACAGCTCACTCCCCCAATCGAAAATACTGCCTTCGCTCCCTCTTCCCAATTTAATACACAACCCCTCTCCCACCAATACAATTCCCCCACACACCCCAATTTAATACACTGCCCCCAAATTATTACACTGCCCTCTCCCTTCCTCCCCAATTTAATGTACTGCTCTCCTCCATTGCCCCAATTAAATACACTGCCCTCCTTCAATGTAATACACTGCCCTCCACCTCACTCCCCCAATTAAATACACTGACCTCCCCCAAATGTAATACACTACCCTCCTCCTCAACCCTCCCAATTTAATACATAGCTCTCCCCCTCGATCCCTAATTTAATACACGGCTCCCTCTCCCCCAAATTAATACATTGCTCTCCCCCTTCCCCAATGTAATACACAACCCCCTTCCCCAATTGAATAAGTTGCGCCCCTTCCCCCAATTTAATACATTGCTCTTCCCCAATTTAATGCACTGCCCCTTCCCCCCCTAATTTATACACTGCCCCTGCCCCCAATTTAATACATTGCTCTCCCCATTGCCTCAAATAAATACACTGTCCTCCCATAATTCAATTAATTACCCTCCCCCTCACTCCTCATCCCAATTTAATACACTGCCCCTCCCCTAATTTACTACATTGCTCTTCACCATTGCCCCATTTCAATACACTAACCCTCCCCCTCATCCCCCCAATTTAATACATTGCTCTCCCCCATTGCCCCAATTAAATACACTGCCCTAGCCCCAACTCAATACATTCTCTCCCCCTACCCCCAATTTAATACACTGCCCACTCTCTCAATTTAATACACTGACCACGCCCCTAATTAAATACACTACAGGAAGGTCCCCATAGCCCCTCTTCCCCTACCTCAAGATGAGCCCTCCTCCAGTTCCATTCTGGGCCTTCAGAACTCCCTGCTCAAGCAGGCACTGCGAGCAGGAGGTAAGGGGGAGTGTCTTGGCTGGTCTGTCAGGCACTCTGCGCACTGAAGCACCGCTGCCGTGCCGCCGGTGGATATGACTGCATATGCTGTATGCTGATTTCTGGCAGGCAGAAAGGACCATTACTTTAAGATCCTGCGGCCGATGGCAGGTCGCAGGAGCACGCAATCGACCGCACAGTTAGGAAAGTCAATCTTTCCTATCTTGCGGCTTATCACAGCAGCAGTACAAAGTGGCCCCAGGGCAGGCGGCCTACCCAGAAATTTCCCGGTATTCCGGTAGGCCACTCTGGCCCTAGATGCAGTTGGTGTCCAGATTCAAATATGTGCATTTTGTATTCGAACCTTATACAGCTATTGCTGTTCTGTATCTAGAAAGGCCCCATCCCGTGGAGATGGTGTCTGTAGACTATTGGGGCGGGATAGATCCCACATGACCCCCATGGGCATCAGGTGGGGGACTTTAAATTTAAAAAAGAGGGTGGACAGATCACTGTCCACTTCACTGGGGCAGTGTTGGCTAAGGACTGGGGACTATTAAATAAACAAAAAAGTGGAGGGGATACTATTATGCCCCCCCTATGGTTAGCGGATTGGGGCTACTTACTAAAGGGGGGACCTAATGTCCTCACTCCAGTTCCTATACATTTCCGAAGATTGAGGCTAGTATTATACAACAGGGTGGGGGGAGATATAATAGCTTTAAAAACATTATCAGTGTTAAATTAAGGTATAGACTTTAAATGCAACAGGGTTACAGGGTTAAATATAGGGCTTTCCCAGTTTTCAGTTTTTACACATTGAAATTGGCCTGATTGGTTGGCTGGGCTATGATGCCTTTGAGACCGTATGGCAGCCCAGGAATGAAAATTATCCCAACTATAGCATACCATTTCCAAAAGTAGACAACCCAGGGTATATAATATGGGGTCCAGTCTTGTTTAGTAGCCACGTAGTCACAAACTCTGGCCACTTAGTCACAAACTCTTTTACGGATGATATCATCAGCATTATATGTTTCATTGCAAAAACACTAATATCTGTGTTCAGTAATGTCTCACTGGCACAACAACAATCTGAAATGTTAAATGGTTTTATTTATCAACTCTGAATTGGTGAACAGCTGGTTATATTTGTCCGGGGGGGGGACAAGGGGAAGGGGGGGGAGGGGGGTGGGGGGAGGGAGGGAGGGATATCTGTGAGCAAATAGTCCAGTTTAGGAACAAGCCAGCAAATTGTACTCCCTTTGTTAAATTTATAAAAAAAAAAAAAATGTATACTGTACAGCGATTGATAGAATACAATAACAATAAAAAAATCACTAACATAATATAGTTTAGTAATGTGCTTGGAGGTCTTCAGTATACAATCGCCTTTTGCCCACCTTGACAGCCCTCCCCTACACTGAGTTGGAGAGAATTAAAATTCCAAATGGGAAAACTTAGGCCACAATAACCTATCCAGACGATTCATATACTCACAGCCTGGTTATTTTATCTTCAACTTGGCCAATCAAGTTTTCAGTTTGCTACAGCTCAAAGTTTAGTGAATAGCCCTTACAGTATGTTTCATAGTAATTAGCAGATTTAAGAATTCTCTGGATCTTCCCTAGACATTGCAAGTATGACACTATATCTGAACTTCTAGGAGAAATCTGTGCTAGCTAGATTCAGGGAATGGTGTATAGGTCTGCCCACAACGGCCTGTTCTCTTCCTAATTTCTAAAGAGTTCCATCCAGCATAGGGTATGGGCACTAACTTTTGCTGAAGACCACCCACTTTATTTTCTCACAAGAAGAGGAAGGGAACATAAACCTGGGTCAATGAATCACAAATATTCCTAGTTACGGCTATGAACGTGTTTTTACAAAACACATGACACATTTCTGACACCCATTCAAACCTTTTTTAAACCTTCAATCAGGCTAAAAATATAACATAATACCTTTGTGCTTAATAACAATGTATGTAAGCAACACTACCACAGCCATCTAATAAAATATTAATACATCACAAACAATTCTTGATTTCAAGAGACCTCAATGAAAAAACAAACAAGAAATGCATTAAAACCGACATTTGGTTATGGAAACTATCCAAGAGATTTCATTTTACAGAAGTTTGTTTACAGAAGGGTTTGAAGCATATTTCACAAATAGTTTCTAAAACATTATACCAAAAGATTATCTTGTAAATATATTTCTTATACTTAAAAGGACCCTATACTGCTTAAATCCATCCTCCCCCACTGTTCATTAGATATACCCGCAATGAAAACGTGCATGAATTTAATTCTGCATTTTTTCACAAGGGGTATATCTAAAACAAATTCCAAAAGCTGCAGATCTCTTCTCTAAAACCTTTGTAAGTCCTCCCCTTATAACCCAGCCCAGACTTTCTGTGACTGTCCAATCACAGACTTCCCAAAACAGCACAATGAGAAGTCTTTGCAAGAGAGCTGCTCTGTGCAATTGTTGCCTCTTGAGTTTACCTCCACTGAGCTAACCAAACCAGGAAGTAACAGGACTGATTGTCTTATTGACAGCTAGTGGGGTGTAACAATGTTAATTCATAAAAGTGCTAATTTCTATTGAAACCTGCACTTTTTTAAAATGAAAAAAGAGGATACACACTTCACACATAATGCACTATAGCAATCTGAAGGGCTTTATGGGTCTGGGATGTCCCTTTAAGTTTTTAAGATAATTTCAAAGTCTAATTCTATGTCTGACAGTCTCTGACAAAGCCTTGTACAATGGAAGGTGGCACAGGGAGCATGGAGTTGTGTGGTGGATGCCTTTGACACCAAAAAAATTACCAAGTGATATGTTTTGGAACCCCACATATAAATTGAATTATATACAGTTGCTGAAGCTTCTAAAAAACTATATAGACTGGGTCGTGAGAATCGCAAACCCATTATTTGAAATCAATATTTTTATGTGTTGATATTTAAGAAGCGAGTGCTGAGCCATATGTGGATCGAGAAGCCCTCCAACTGTACTCAGCTATTTGGAAGAATCGTTACAGGTACATTTTGTGTTCCAGGAATGGAATCAGGAGAGGGCTGGTAACTTTTGGCTTGTGGGGAAGTACAAGCAAATGTTTTATTTTTCTCCGTGTAAATTTGACAGATTGAAGGTACAAGATGAGACCTTCTACATTATACAACATCCAATATGATCTGCACTGCCTAACAGAGTTTTACATATATCTGTGTATGCCTAAGAAACAGGAACCCTGTCCCCTGCTACTACGTAGCCACCAATGACAACCAATATGTGTTATGAATGCCATGAGAACTAAATATTACTAAATATTACTTATTACTTTACTAAATCTGTAAATACCTCCAGGGCCATCATACACACTCATCACAGTCTGGCAGCCTGGTAAAAAACAGGTCTTGCTGTCCAAGGGGAGTTCATTCCTGGAGAACATTGAGATTGTATACCACTAACTAACACAGTGCTGGACTAGCACAGGCTGGTGCCTCATTTCTGCAGAACTCTGCCAATATGCACCCAAATCAATATCCATATTTAACCACAGATGAATGGTGTGAGGCTGCAGCTCAAAACTCCAGTTGGCAAGTAGCCCCAGGATAAATGCTGCCTTATTACCCATTGCCAGTCCTGCCATGGTTGTGGCTGACACTGACATACTTAATAGGCTGTGTTGACGATGACCTCTGCACATTGGATCTATGGTAGGACAGTAGAATGTTAACACAGTCATGGAAAAGGTTTATTGCAGATAAAGAGAGACAATGTTTCTTTGAGGTTGAGTTATCTTACATAATACGTTTTTATGATTAGAAATAAACTGAAATTAAAAATTCAGGCATAAACACCAACTAATCTGAGAGAAACATAAACACCTCTATTAAAAGAATACTCCAAGCACCATAACTGCTACAGCTCGCATAAGTGGTTTTGGTGCCAACAGTTTGAGGCAGAAGTTCCAAATCTGCTTCCATTAACCTTAAAACCAGCAATGCATGTCTTAGCTCATTAGATAAGAGTGATCATGGTGTGAACTAAGCATGATACCACAAATATGGAAGTAAAAACATAGTTATCAATAGAAGAAGCCCGTAGATTAGATTTTCCCACCATTTGCGTTAATGTATTAATTAAATCAATAAACAGTATTAGCTAATTCTCGATCGAAAACAACAAGAGAAGCATGCTGGAACCTGATGAAAGAGTGGTGGAAACCTTTATTCTAAGTAAATACTTAAGTAAATTTGATGGAAAAAATAATAGGAGAAATTAAGTTTTTGACATGCTTTCATGTGCAATAATATGTTAATTTCATTTTTTAGTAATTAAGATGCTTATAATCCACTTCGGAGTTTTGAGACGCAGTTTTATATAGCCTTAAGGAATGTTGTATATAATGCCGTAACTCTTTGGCGTCACTGGCTTTTTATCTATTGTTCTGATTCCCCAAGACATGCTAATGCACTTAATGTAACATAAAACATTGACTCGTGTGCAAACCTGCTTTTGGTCTGATATTATTTCAATAATATCACAAGCAAAAAAAAAATTGCAAGTTTAAAAAGAAAAACATGTCTAGGTGTATGTTATATCATGGTGTTTCGGGACTTGGTTTATGAAGACATTAGCAGGGTTATGCAACAAGGGCTCATCTCTCTGCTTGATAAATAAATGTAGCCCTGTAAACAGTATTGTTAATACCTTTAGATTGTAAGCTCATGGGCAGGGTCCTCTACCTGTTGTATCGGCCTGTTCTTATTGTGTTTGTCTTTTTCCCAATTGTACAGCTCTGTGGAATTGATTGGCATTTTAGAAATGCCAGTAATAAATAAATAAAATAAAATACCAATTGCCAGTAGATATTTTTGGCTACCAAATACTGACAATAACATATGAAAAAATGCACATGAGCAGTTCTCCCACCTGGTGTCCTTGGTTATAGAAAGCACATAGTATAAACATTTTTTTTTTTTTATTTTTTTTTAAATTGAGCTCAAGCCTTTAATCTGAAAGCAGAAAAAAAATTATTTCCACAAGGGACAAGTTCAGATAAGTAAAATCACCTTTCCCTTGTAAGTAAATTTTACTGAGGTCCACTCGTGGTTCACTGAGGTCCCTCGGTGCTGGCCCAGTTTCCTCCTCCCACGACATCATTATGCAAAGTGAAAGGATGTCCAGCACGGAGTTAAACTCCATGAAATAGCAGGAAATGCCTCTAGTGGCTGGCTTGTAGACAGCCACTAGTGGTAGTATTAACCCTGCAATCAAAACATTGCAGTTACTCTGTTGTCAGCTTCAGGGTTAAGGGAATAGGGGCTGTTCACCCAGACTACTTCAATTAGATAAAGTGACCTAGGTGCTTAAAGTGTCCCTTTAAATATAGAAAAATATAGTTTGAAAGATAGAATGGATATATATTTGTTTAATTAATGATATACTGCACATCAGCAAAGTCAGTAAAGCAGCAATGTCAACCCCCCCACTCCACCCCACTACTGAAAAATAATATTTCATAAAGATATAATCTTTATGAAATACTCATATTAACTGTATTAGAATTCCACTGAAATTCCAATACAGTAAAGAGACATAAAGAGACTAAGGAAGGATTACTTTATCTCTGTAAATTGCCTAGGCCTGACCGTTCTAGACACTGGGCAGAGCTACCGCTATCTAAAAGTGTTAATCCCCCCAACCGTTACCAGACTGCAGGGTAGTGGTTTGTCAATGGAGGATCCCCCGGTCTTGTTGAATGTAACTCACCTACCTAGAGATTGTTGCAGACCACGTACACCCCTTCATGGCAATGGATTTCCCCGATGGCATTGGCCTCTTTCAGCAAGATAATGCAACTTGCCACACTGCAAAAATTGTTAATGAATGGTTTGAGAAACATGACAAAGAATTCAAGGTGTCCTCAAATTTTCCCAGATCTCAATCCGAATGAGCATCTCTGGAGTTTCCTGGAACAACAAATCCGATCCATGGAGGTCGTACATCACAACTTGTGGGACTTTAAGGATCTGCTGCTCGTGCCTTTGTGCTAGTTGCCACAGGACATTTTCAAGCATCCATGCTTCGATGCATCAGAGCTGTTTTGGCAGGCGAGGGGGACCTACATGATTACACGTTATTAGGCAAGTTAGCATTGTGGCTGATCAGTGTATTCACGTGTATATTCATATTAATATATTTTTTTTATTCATGTAGTGTTCATGCTCTCTTTTCTTTTCTCTTGTCTAGACTTGTCACATGGTCTAGCTCCAGATGGAATTTTTGCATGTCATTAATAATATACGCTCAGGTCTTGTTCAAATTATTTGCTTATTTTCGAGTGTGACTCTTTAATGTTTTCTAATTTCTACTTAACTTTTTCTTTAGCTTCTGTTCTTATGAGCCCTTGAGCCTATTTTAACAATGGTACTGGTGATATTTGTGTTTGGAAACCCTTAGCCTACCATTATTATTACTACCTACCACCACAGAGGCCAAGGACAATGGGAAGGGTAGAGGACATTTGCAGACCCCGGCAAAGTACTGATTGCCTTCCAAGTTCCACTCACAGCACATGGGAAAGAACTGGTAAAGGCCATTTGCATACCGCCAAAGTTAATGTTTTTATGAAGGAGATGCAGGTAGGTCGGGTAAAAGGAGGCAGACCAGTAATGCAAATTATATCACTAGCACCGCCCTAAGGGGGTTAATCCAACCAAAGGAATGGAAGGTCAGCCTGGCATTAATGCGTCATGGCAGGCCATGCAGACAGCACTGATTCAGCGCTCTCTGCAGGGTCCCAGAGCCCAAAGCAAAGAGCAAGCACATGTAATGACAGTACCCTGGTGTGATTAAAAGCGGGACACCAAGAAACAAGATTGGTGTGGCTGAGAGACCTCATTTGCCAAGAAACTATTTCATATTTCTTCCCCTCCACTCCCCACACATCGGGTGGAAGACAAAGATTTATAACCATGATGGGCTCTCACCAGATCTCATACACATTACATTTGTAATTGTAATTGTATAGCAAAAGGGATACATTCATTAACAGCAATGGCATTTCACTGTTTGAGGATATAAGTAACCATGTCTGCAATTTTCTCATGGCATTATGGTAACCCAGAGATTAGTATTAAAAAAAAAAGACATTTACGTAGAAATTCTGAGAAGTCATCCTGTGATCATAAGTAGTGAATAGATCAGTGTTTTTTGAAGTTCCAAGCATTACACATTTGATGATCTGCATGGACAGTTTTGCCAATTAATAAATCAATGTAACCAGAGGGTATGCACTGTATATGTCACATAGATCATGTATTTTAATTGTTTAGTTTAATGGAGGCTGAACCAAGTTTCTACCAGTGCAGCCAGACTCCATTAAGTTCCTAGGGCCACTAAAATATAAAAAGATAATGTGTTAACATATGTTGAAAATGCGAAATAGGGATGTCTAATAGTAAATACAAACACTAACAGGGTATTGGTACTAAAGTGAAAATTGTCAGGAATGCACAGTAAATTCAGTGAAGTGAATTTCAAATTTAAGGCCAATGTCGCCCTATTTGAAAAAAATCTCCAAGTCAGCTATGCTTCTATGTCAGCTATTTAAGCCTAATTTTTTTAATTCCCTTTGCATTTTCTGACTTTAAAGTTCTGAGCTTAGTAAAAAACAAAACAAAAAAAAAAAAACTTATATTCATTAAAAAAGCAACGTATGGATACCCTATAATGTGATTAACCACTAGGTGGCTCTATTTTAATAAAAAAAAAAAATCAGTATTTATGAAAATGTAATTGTTTTTAATATTGATAAAATAATTATGTTAAGTTCAACACAAATACATAAATACACACATACAAACATATAAGTATCCATATATAAGTACATGCTGGCAAACATAGATATATGAATTTAAAAAAATAAAACACAAAGTACAAACATATAAGAATTAGCAAGTGCTAGGAGTGAATTAATTAACAGCTCAATGAAATGTCACCTGGGCTAAAAATAAAACCAGAAAAGTGACTAAATTTTAATATCAAAGTGATGTGGAATTATTAAAAATCTTTATTGTACTTGTATTGAATTATTGTACTAACTCCATTTTAACTTTATACTGTGACTTCGTCCTCCATTTTGTCCTCCTAACCTGACTTCTTCAATCCTCCATTTTGTCCTCATGACTTAACTTGTTCATTTTAAAACTACATTACGTGACTGAACTTCTCAACCCAATTAATACAGTAGACAAAGACCGTGTTTCCTTCAAGGACAAGTACCAGGAGGTGCTGGCTACTCCTTAAGACTTGCTGGCTACTCCTTAGAGCTTGTAAGATAGTACAGTTTGAAGGCCACAGAACACAGTAGTAATGAAATGTTCTATTCATAAGAGACCTTGCACCTGGACATAAAGCCTGATATCATTGACCGTGTAAAATGACGCTTAGGACCCCCTTGTCCCCCACCCGTGTCCAGAATAATCCCACCTCTGATGGGTGGGCACGGGACTAACCTCTTAATTTTACTAACCAATAGGTAAGACACTAACTCCGTCACTTAACAATTAATCCAATTGATGATGTTTATTTGCTGATATTCTAATAATCAATGATGACGCAAAATGCCTCTTAAAAGGGCCTGCGCGCCCGCTTTTTCTTCACTTGCCAATAAACTTTCTCGAAGTTATTTTAACCTGAACCTCGTGTGTCAGACTTAATTACTTCAGCGTATATACGCAATTTAATTTTATTGATTTGGACAGGAACAGATAGACTTTGAACATTTTGGTTTACTTTCAAAAAGTACCATAACAACTTGGCGCCCAACGTGGGGCATCGGGCTATGTCTGGCCGGTGAGCCGTCCTAAGGAAGACAAGGGTGGACGGAGAAATCCAGGGGGAAGGAAGGGAGACTGATCACCTCCAGATACACGGTAGAGACTTCTGCAGAGCCACCGGTACGTTCCGGCCCCTTTGATTGACCCGTCCACGTGTCTGTGACTGCTTCCCGGGAGGACATCAAAGACAGGTAATATCTTGCCCGGTGTCTCGTTACTCACTTGTTTACCTGCATTTTAGTCTATCTGTTGCCTGGGTGTGTTTGAATTGTTTGCTTGTTTCCCCTTTTTGAGATAAAGGGGGGGTGGACCTGCAGGGGTTTTGCCTGGGGTTCTGTCTTGCTTGTTTTCCCCTTTTTGGGATAAAGGGGGGTGGACCTGAGGGGATTTGCCTGGGTCTTCGGTTTGTCTGTTTATCTGTTTGTATTTTACCTCTTTTGGGATAAAGGGGGGTGGACCTGAGGGGATTTGCCTAGGTCTTCTGTTGCCTGTTTTACTCCTTTTAGGAACCACTGTGCTGTGGTTGTAGGGAAAAAGGGGGGTTGACCTGTGGATGTGTTCCTGGGGGTCATCTTTTCCTGTTTAACTCTTTTAGGAGCCTCGTGGCTGGGGCTGTAGGGAAAAAGAGGTGTGTTGGATCTGTGGAGATTGTGTAGACTCATAGTTTCCTGGGGATCCTTCTTGTGCCACTTTGATAGCCTAGCTAGCTTCTCTGTGCACGTTACTCTGCTTGCAGAGTGGTGGTACCCTCCAGCTTTGAGCGCTGAGCTGGAGCCATTCCAATTTTTATTTTGTGGTGTGTGAATTCGGGCAGGCATTGCTGTCTTCATCACCACGGAGTAGTGGGACTTATAAAGTGGGTCTTTATGGGGGCACTACAAGAGTGAGGGTAGCGCAGACACTACGAGTGGGCTGCTGTGACGAGGGAGGCATATGGATTTCGGACCGGTGTTAGCTGTTATCCTTGGCCGTTGGTAGTAAGATACTACGGGATTGAGGGAGGTGACTTTGGAGTAAGCACACGAGTAAAGGAAAGGAATTATTGTTGATTTCATTTGAATTGTGATGCATGCACTGTATTTCAACTGTATTGTTGTCTTGTTTGTTTAATAGGAGTCTCATGAACTCCTGTGTCTGTCTCTAAGGATTTTCCTTGCCTTTCATCTTTTCTGTACTTCCTATATTATTATACTATCCACTCCCATTCCTCTTGAAGGAGAAGTGATTGGTCACACACTTCTCACCTCGCTCCAATCCGTGTCTACCACCCCGGGTAGGCGGATTCAGTGACTAGTCTACGTTTTGGGAAGACGCACCTGAGAAAGTTTTACGGTTCTCGGGTGGCAGTCGAGCATTGTAGACGTTCTTGTTCCGTTTTCCTTCTCTCTCCCTATATCTAGGACGCTGGTATAGGGGTAAAGGGATTATGGGGCAGGATTTAAGCAAGCCCAATAAGGGCTGGTTAGCATGTGATTTGGTAGAAAACAGAGAGGGTGAGGAGATGGTTAAAGGTGTTGTAAAGATTGCAAAAGTATGTAAAATTACTGTACCAACGGGTGGAAGATTGCAACCAGAAAGTTGGCGTAAGTTACTGGCAGAAATGAAAGGCAAGCTTACAGATAATGGTTTATTAAAGACTGCTGAAGCATGGTACAGAGTAGCGAAGGCTATTCAGCTAGAAGGTTGGGTTGAGGAAGAAATAAATCACAAGGGTGTGAAATTGTTTGTGTATCATCAGAATTGTGTTGCTGGGGTCTACCCTCAGCCAGCGCCCCAAAGTGGCGCCCAGGGGACGTCTATCCCCAAGGTTCAGTCAGCAGTAGGTGATAGCCAGCTGACTATGTTCCCCGCTCCCAATCCTCCTAACATTCATCCCGCCACCTCCCCTGTTTGCCCGGTCCTGAATTCTGATGGATCTTTCTTTTCCCCCTCCCCGTCCCTAACATTCCCATCATCCTCGTCCATCCCTACGCTACCTGCTGTACCTCCCCCTAACATTTCATCTGCCATTCCTTCCCTACGCTCCCTCTCCGTTCATGACCCCCTCCCCTCCTCATCCGCCCAACTAACCACCTCTTCCACCCTCGCCCCGACTCCTCCCCCTCCCATCTCCACCCCAGTCCAATACCCCACCTCCTTCCCCTCCCCAGCCTGGCCCTACCCCTTCCCGTATCCCATGACTCTGCCCTATCCCGGATATCCACTACCCCTTCCCCAAGCCACTCCCCAGGTCCCGGTCATGCCCAGTCCGACACAGTCTGCCCCGGATGTGCCCTCTTCCAACATGGCCGCCGCTTCTTCCCTTAACCCTAATGTAGCACCTTCTCCGGCCACCAATATGGCGGCCCCCAGTTCGGCCCTGATGCCGGTAATCCCCGGTGACTACCTATCCCCAGGTTATGACTCACTAGCCACCCCTGCATCTGGGGCTCGTTCCCAACCACCGATCCTTTCACCTCATTCGGGCCCTGCACCACGCAAAAGAGCCAATATCATAGAATTCGATGATGACGAGATGGACAGGGTGTCCCATGTCTCATCGGAGCTTGCCGCGGGAGCCCCAACTCACCGTTCTATCGATGACCCTTTTGGCCACAAGGGTCGGGGAGAACAGGCCCCTTCTAAATATGTTGCCTTTAACCCCACTCAAGCTAGCGCATTAATGAAATCGCTCCCCGACCCAGAAAAACAGCCTATGCCTTTTTACCGAGGGATAGTTCAAATTCAAAAGACTTATTCCGCCGCATGGCGTGATCTACTCAGCATTTGTGCTATTAAAGCAGGGGATGCCTATTGGCCAAGTATGGCCCGTCACCTCAGTACAGATCTGCTTTCCAGTGATGTTGATTACCCCTCCGGGGTAACCTTTTGCACCCAATTAAGAGAATGGGCTAAGGACAAACTTGCAGATCAGGCTGCTGGCCTTACTGATGTTGTTCAAGAAAAAGGAGAATCAGTGGAAAAGTTTCATGCAAGACTGTATCAAATGTTCACAGATTTGGGGTTTGATCTTACTGACAAAATTCATTCACAAATGCTGTCAGGTGCGTTTGTCCAAGGCGTTAAAGACTCTATACGCAAGGGAATTATTGCTGCACGCCCTGAATATAAGGTTGTTCCCCTGGATACCCTGCTTTTAGTCGCTAGGGGCCTAGAATCTGCCCAGACCCCCAAAAGGCCAAGCTCTGCTCCTCTTATGGTATCACGCAGTATCCCTGTTCCCAGGGGCACCAGACCAGAGGATAGCTTCTGCTTTAATTGCAAAGCTAAAGGTCATTTTAAAAGTGATTGCCCGGAACCCAAAAGAGAGATAAGGAAGCCATCCAGACCTGCCCCGGTCACTAAGACCGAAAAAGGGGTCCCAATAGTTGAGGAACCCGATGAATAGGAAACTGGCAAGCCTGTGTCTGTAACCCCTGTAATGGCAGTGTCTACAGGGGATAAGGGGGGGCCACTTGCCACAGTGACTTTGCCCATTGAAGGCCACCCCACCACATTTCTAGTTGACACAGGTGCAGCCCGTAGTGTTCTACGAGAACGAGACTTGCCAGACCCATCTTTTCTGTCAAATATTGATGTCTCTTGTGTTGGAGTGGATGGCCAACCGAGACATAGCCCTCTAACAACTCCACTACGAGTTGGTTCTAGCCTGCTCGCTCGCTTTGTAGTATCCTCCACATGCCCCATTAACCTGTTAGGTGCTGATGTTCTCTCACGCCTGCAAGCATCCATCACCTTTACCCCGGATGGGCAGGTAGAAATGTTTACACCTCTGTCTGTATCAGACACTTCAGCCCTATGCTCTTTGCCTCTGATGCTGCATATAGAAAAGCCCCGTGAGGAGGCAGCAGAATTAAGGTCCAATTTCCCAGAGGAATTAAAAACACAGGTGCCCGCAAAGTTATGGTCCTCAGGCCCAGAGGACATAGGTCACCTAAATGTTCCCCCTGTGGTGGTAAAGCTTATTTCAGGAGCTAAATTACCAAGAAAACCACAATATCCATTAAAACCAGCACAGTCTGCTGCAATTTCTGTCCACATTAAGGCACTCTTGGAGAAGGGTGCCCTTGTCAAATGTAAATCTGAATGCAACACCCCGTTATTTCCTGTGAAAAAGAAAACTCCGAAGGGTGAGCCAGAGAAGTACAGGATGGTTCAGGATCTCCGTGCTGTTAATGAAGCTACAGTCCTGGACACCCCTCTTGTACCAAATCCTCATACTCTGCTCTCTGGAGTCCCACCATCTGCAAAATTCTTCACAGTTATTGACCTAGCAAATGCTTTTTTCAGTGTCCCACTGGACCCATCCTGCCAATATCTGTTTGCTTTCACTCATGAGATGCAACAGTATACCTGGACTGTCATGCCCCAAGGGGCACAAAATTCACCAAGTCAATTTGCAAAGGCCATGGCCACCATCCTTGACCCATGGCAAGCCGAGCACCCAGAAGTTGTTCTGCTTCAGTATGTGGATGATTTGCTGCTCTGTGGAGATGACATACCCACTACCGAAGAGTGCTCAATTAGTCTGCTTTGTTATTTGGCAGAACAAGGATGCAAAGCTTCGCTCATCAAGCTACAGTTCTGACAACCTTCAGTAATTTTCCTTGGACACTGCCTATCTCAAGGTACCAGACATCTTACTCGGGACCGGGTAAGAGCTGTGCTGGATATTCCGCCTCCAAGGACTTCTAAGTCTCTTCATGCCTTCCTAGGCCTCATTTCCTACTGCAGAGCATGGATCCCAGAAGCCTCTCTGCTCATGCAACCTCTCTATGACGCACTTAAGTCTGACCCTTTCTGTTTAACTAAAGAAGCTATGGACAATTTTAATGCTCTCAAACGAGCCATTGCTTCTGCTCCTGCCTTGGGCCTCCCTGACTACTCCAAAACTTTCAAATTGTTTGTCTCTGAAAGACAAGGCCACGCAACAGGAGTGCTCACCCAAACTAATGACTTAAGAGGCCGCCAGAGGCCTATTGGATATTTCTCATGTCAACTGGACATTGTGGCCAGAGGGACTCCTTCCTGTCTCAGGGCTGTTTTTGCTGCGAGAGAACTCATAGAGAAGACCTCAGACCTGGTCCTTGGCCACCCTCTGGTTGTTTTGGCCCCTCATGACATCTCTGCCATCATCAACCAAGTCCAGCTCAAGCACGTGTCTCCAGCCAGACACCTGCGCTTACAGTGTCATCTTCTTTTGCCTGACAACATTTCCATCCAAAGATGTCAGGTGCTTAATCCGTCCACTCTTCTTCCACTCCCTGAGGGGGGTATCTATTATGGATTTATCACGGATGAAACCTACATTCACCTGCTCTGTGGATGTATCAAGAAAGTCATGCATCCACATTTGACATTTTATGAAGGTGAAAAACCTCTCTGTGAAGGCCCAGATCACGCCTTCTGCACCACGTGGTACAAACCAAACATTACCCCTGAACCTTGCTATGAAGATGAGCTTTACCACCGGACCGATGTAAAGCTTACTGCACAAGACTTCTATTGTGACTCTGACGGCAATAGTATGGTCTTGATCCAGCTACCTCAACAACTTAACTACCTTTACCGTCATTGGGATACTGCTATCCCACATATTCCTGTTACCAAGTTGAAGACAAGGTCATGGAATGATCTTGGGCCCATGGCAAAACTATGGGCCACCATGAATGAAGAACAGCTACAGGAAAATGGTATTGTCAAATACCCAACAACTGACCTTCTAGAAGCATGGCCACGCCATTTCCTGGAAAAGGAATTTCAAGATCTGGTCATAAAGAATGATTATGACCCAGAAACACCTCATGACTGTTTTGAACAGATGAAAATGGAAACAGTGCACTTACCAACTGTGCATGAGAACCCATTACCAGATCCGGATTTTACCCTGTTTGTGGACGGATCGAGATATGCCGATGAAGGAGGAACATATCATACAGGATATGCCGTAACCACAACAGATGAAGTTATTAAATCATCATCCTTACCACCAGCAATGTCTGCACAAGAAGCTGAATTACAGGCTCTGACTTCAGCCTGCAAAATTTCCGAAGGAAAACGTGCCAACATCTATACAGATTCAAGATATGCTCTAGGCGTGGCACATGACTTCGGCCTAATTTGGAAGACTAGAGGATTTCTTACCACCGCCGGTACACCAGTCAAACACAGCACTGCAATCAAGGAGCTAATGGATGCCCTCCTACTCCCCAAAGAAGTGGCCGTTTTGAAAGTAAAGGCCCATGGGAAATTGGATACAGATGAAGCAAAGGGCAACCATTTGGCTGATCAGGCTGCTAAGTTAGCGGCCAGGGATTTGCAGGAAGTGGATGAAGAAGTGTCCGGACAAGAAGAAGAAGTCCCTATTTTTGCCCTGCAAACTCTTCCTACTGATTTGCGAATTTTACAAGAACAGCAAGCTGCAGTCACTCCTGAAGAAGTCCAGAAATGGAAAAAGAAAGGAGCTGTCCAAAAGGACGAAATATATTACAACAACTTCAAATTTTGTCTTCCCAGAAATTTGTATCCAGCAGTTGTCCAATGGGCACATGGGCCTGCACACCTGTCAAAAGAATTGATGGCCGCCCTCATACAGAAGTATTATGAAGCACCTGGAATCACAACATTGATCAATAGCTTCTGCAAGGCCTGTGTCATTTGTGCAAAATGCAATCCAGGAAGACCAGTTAAAGTACCTGCGAAACACCTGGCAAAGCCCATGTACCCCTTCCAGCGGATTCAAATTGACCACATCCAAATGCCCAAGAGTGGGCCCCATGAATATGCACTAGTAATAGTGGACATGTTCTCAGGCTGGCCAGAAGCCTACCCAGTGGCCAATATCACTGCAAAAACAACCGCAAAGCGCCTACTTACAGATATTGTATGTAGATTCGGACTCCCAGAAGTTATTGAGAGTGATCAAGGCCCAGCCTTTACAGCAACTGTGACTAAAGAAATTTGGACTGCTCTAGGGGTGACTCTAGCCTTCCACACCCCTTACCACCCACAAAGTAGTGGTAAAGTGGAGCGCATGAATGGCACCCTAAAAACCAGAATGTTAAAAATGTCACAAGAAACAAAGATGCCCTGGCCAGAAAGCCTACCAATAGCTCTATTTAGTGTTAGGCACACACCTAGAGGGAAGCATTCACTGTCCCCATATGAGGTTCTATTTGGGACAGCACCCAGACTAGGTTGTTATTATCCGCAGCAGTTGCAACTCCAATCAGATGTTTTAGTAGACTATGTAACTGAACTTGCAAATGTCCTAAACAAAATACATGCCCAAGTTTTCTCTTCAATTCCAGATCCCGAATTGGATACAGGTTCCCATAACCTACTTCCCGGAGATTGGGTCCTGGTCAAGAAGTTTGTGCGGAAAAATACCCTGGAACCAAGATTTGACGGTCCATTCCAAGTTCTCCTGATTACCGCAACCTCCGTCAAATTGGCCGGTAGGCCAAATTGGATCCACGCTTCCCACTGCAAGAAATCTCCTGCCCCAGAGGAGGCGAATATCGCACAAACATGTATCTCTGGTACATCTTCCCCTTAATTAGCCTTATGAAGGCCCAGCAAGTAGCCATTACCAAAGACATTAGTGGGTACACCTTCTGGTATAATTCATCATGCACCCAGGTGGCTACTTATACCTTTGACTACTGTGATATTGTAGAATGCCCATTTCCCACACCACAAATCCAGAGCATCTATAGAGATATCCCTCATTCGAAAGACCCATATGTTTGTGTAGTTGACAAGCAATGGGGGCACAATTGTGACCATTGGGGGGCGGCGGGATGGAATGCCGGGCCTGCCTGGGGTTACAAACCAAAAAGTGCCGTAGCTAAAGTAGATGATCATGGTAGATCGCTTCTCCAGAGAATGACTTTGAGAAAGCCTGGGGGGAGCACACCAATGAAATTAATCCTTAACATTGAGCGCCCAAGCCCAACAGATGCAGACCAGTATGTGATGGGAATGTACTGGAAAAAGGGTTCCTACCAGAAATTAGGGCATTTCTACCTCAAAGATATGTGCAACTCTTCTGAGTGGCAAGGGGCCACCCATATGGTCCCTAACCCATTAAAACCCCATATCCAGACCTTTCAGGACATGATGGCCATTGCTAACCCCACTTTTGAAGATACCATGGCCGCTGAAACAGGTTTTAATGATGTAAATTTATGGTTAGAATGGATGAAATATAATGCTAATAAGCATAATAGAACCGCATGTTATGTGTGTGGAGGTGCCCGGCCTCACCTGGGCACCGTACCTTTAATCCTACCCGTAGATATAGAAGAATGTGTTTTAAGCCTTTTTGCCTATCACTATAATTTTAACAGGTCCATATGTATTGCATGGACAAAGGAGTATCCTCTTCTAGCCAAAGACGTCAAACCCCCTGATGGTATTACCGTATATAAAGGTAATTACACTTGCTATGCCATGTACGATGGTATTGGTAAATTTGTAGGTAACTTTTCCAAAGGCTATTGTGCTACATACAGAACTGTCCCTGTACGTTTGCTGCAACATCACACTAGGTCACTAGGGGACATTTATTGGTTGTGTGGGGATTTACAGCTAAGATCCAGAATGGACACAGAATGGTGGGGAGAGTGTACTTTGACTAAGGCCATTATGCCTATACATATTATTTCTGACACACACCTCAACACCCATGAGTTCAGCCACACTAAGGTTAAACGTGACGCCCCAGTGAAAGGAAGTTTTGATCCTCATGTATATATTGATGCCATTGGAGTGCCCAGGGGGGTGCCCAATGAGTTTAAAGCTAGGGATGAAGTTGCTGCAGGATTTGAATCAATTTTTACCATAGTTACCGCAAACAAGAATCTAAATTGGATAAATTACATTTATTATAATCAACAGCGTTTTGTCAATTACACCAGAGACGCCCTCCAGGGATTGGCCGAACAGTTACAGGCCACATCCCAAATGACTTTTCAGAATAGGATGGCCCTAGATATGATCTTAGCCGAAAAAGGAGGGGTTTGTAAGATTTTGCCCGACACTATGACATGTTGTACCTACATCCCAGAAAACACAGGCCCTAATGGTAAAGTCACACTAGCTATAGAAAAATTAAATGACTTGTCTGAAGAGTTAAAAAGGAATTCTGGGATAAAAGATCCCTGGGAAAGATGGTTTGGTTGGATGACAGGATGGCAAAAGGCTTTAATGCAGATTGGTATGGCTATACTAATTTTTCTTTTTATTTTTGCTCTTCTCTTTTGTTGTGTCCTCCCATGTCTGAGAAAATCCCTCATGAAGACTGTTGACCAAGCAGCACCCACTTTGACCCATCTCGAAGTTGATGACCAAGAATTCCAAGACATCAACTCACCCTGTCTGCCGCTGCAAACATTCCCTTTTGTTGATAAAGTGCAGGAATTCTAGGAAGGGACTAGCTCAGGGACAGCATCTGTCAGTGAATGGTAAAGGCCCCATGTGGAGAAGTGGTGGGTCAGCTGCCATGGGATACCCTTGGGTGTGAAGCGTTCGAGAGCCATACTGACGGATGGTTAGCCTCTTAGGGTCAGATCTAGGGACAGCCTTGCACTTTGCATTAACACCTAGCTAGCGGCCACGGGGTTTCTGTGCCTTTGGGTTAACACGTCTTCTGATACTAATATAATAAAGTTTTATCTCTTAGAATCTAACATTTCATAGGGGGGACTGATGTGGAATTATTAAAAATCTTTATTGTACTTGTATTGAATTATTGTACTAACTCCATTTTAACTTTATACTGTGACTTCGTCCTCCATTTTGTCCTCCTAACCTGACTTCTTCAATCCTCCATTTTGTCCTCATGACTTAACTTGTTCATTTTAAAACTACATTACGTGACTGAACTTCTCAACCCAATTAATACAGTAGACAAAGACCGTGTTTCCTTCAAGGACAAGTACCAGGAGGTGCTGGCTACTCCTTAAGACTTGCTGGCTACTCCTTAGAGCTTGTAAGATAGTACAGTTTGAAGGCCACAGAACACAGTAGTAATGAAATGTTCTATTCATAAGAGACCTTGCACCTGGACATAAAGCCTGATATCATTGACCGTGTAAAATGACGCTTAGGACCCCCTTGTCCCCCACCCGTGTCCAGAATAATCCCACCTCTGATGGGTGGGCACGGGACTAACCTCTTAATTTTACTAACCAATAGGTAAGACACTAACTCCGTCACTTAACAATTAATCCAATTGATGATGTTTATTTGCTGATATTCTAATAATCAATGATGACGCAAAATGCCTCTTAAAAGGGCCTGCGCGCCCGCTTTTTCTTCACTTGCCAATAAACTTTCTCGAAGTTATTTTAACCTGAACCTCGTGTGTCAGACTTAATTACTTCAGCGTATATACGCAATTTAATTTTATTGATTTGGACAGGAACAGATAGACTTTGAACATTTTGGTTTACTTTCAAAAAGTACCATAACAAAAGTATTTAGTAGCTTGAGTATTGAAAAGGGCCACTTTTATTCATGTGAGATATTCTTTGATATTGCATTTGAGTAAAATAATCGTACTGGCTATTATAAAAGGCTTACTATGTTCCTTGTCATGCTGATTGGATTAAATGTCCTCTGTGATTATTGCTAAACATGTGCTATCCAGTGGAGGCTCATCCATAGGGGCACTTGGGAGAGAGACCCACCAGTATTCAAGGGGAGAGAAAAATCATTTGCAAACACTAAGATCCCTTTTCTTGGGGGAGAGTGTTAAGCTAAACAATATGGGAACAATTAGATTAACATACTCCAGCCATGTGTGCATCAAAATTAAAAGTTGTGTCCCCTTAATGTTGCAATTGTTTTCAGACCTGTATTCCCCTCCACCCCCCAACACATTGTCCTCTTTCAGCAAGTTTTGCACATGCATAGTCTCCTTTAATAAGGAATTGCAGTCCTTCCCCCCTTTCCCTCATTGCCATTCGGAAGGATATACTTACAGTATCTCACTCCTCACATTTTGTAAATATTTTATTATATCTTTTCATGTGACAACACTGGGCGTAACTTGGACATTTCCACTTAGGGGTGTACTCACTTTTGTTGCCAACATTTAGACATTAATGGCTGTGTGTTGAGTTATTGTGAGGGGACAGCAAATTTACACTGTTATACAGGCTGTAAACTTCCTACTTTACATTGTAGCAGGGTGTCATTTCTTCAGTGTTGTCACATGAAAAGATATAATAAAATATTTACAACAATGTCCTACAATGTAAAGTAGTAAGTGTACAGCCTGTACAACAGTATAAATTTGCTCTCCCCTCAAAATAACTCAACACACAGCCATTAATGTCTAAACCGTTGGCAACAAAAGTGAGTACACCCCTAAGTGAAAATGTTCAAATTGGGTCCAATTAGCCATTTTCCCTCCCCTGTGTCTTGTGACTCGTTAGTGTTACAAGGTCTCAGGTATGAATGGGGAGCAGGTGTTTTAAATTTGGTGTTATCGCTCTCACACTATCTCATACTGGTCACTGGAAGTTCAACATGGCACCTCATGGCAAAGAACTCTCTGAGGATCTAAAAAAAAAAGAATTGTTGCTCTACATATAGATGGCCTAGGCTATAAGAAGATTGCCAACACCCTGAAACTGAGCTTCAGCACTGCGGGTAAAACCATACAGCGGTTTAACAGGACAGGTTCCACTCAGAACAGGCCTCGCAATGGTCGACCCAAGAAGTTGAGTGCACGTGCTCAGTGTCATATCCAGATGTTGTCTTTGGGAAATAGACATATGAGTGCTGCCAGCATTGCTGCAGAGGTTGAAGGGGTAAGGGGTCAGCCTGTCAGTGCTCAGACCATACGCCACACACTGCTTCAAATCAGTCTGCATGGCTGTCGTCCCAGAATGAAGCCTCTTCTAAAGATGATGCACAAGAAAACCCACAAACAGTTTGCTGAAGACAAGCAGACTAAGGACATGGCTTACTGGAACCATGCCCTGTGGTCCAATGAGTCCAAGATAAACTTTTTTGGTTCAGATGGTGTCAAGCGTGTGTGGCGGCAACCAGGTGAGGAGTACACAGACAAGTGTGTCTTGCCTACAGTCAAGCATGGTGTTGGGAATGTCATGGTCTGGGCCTGCATGAGTGCTGCCGGCACTGGGGAGCTACAGTTCATTGAGGGAACATAAATGCCAATATGTACTGTGACATACTGAAGCAGAGCATGATCCCCTCCCTTCGGAGACTTGGCTGCAGGGCAGTATTCCAACATGATAACGACCCCAAATACACCTCGAAGATGGACACTGCCTTGCTAAAGAAGCTGAAGGTAAAGCTGATGGATTGACCAAGCATGTCTCCAGACCTAAACCCTATTGAGCATCTGTGGGGCATCCTCAAACGGACCGTGGGGTAGTGCAAGGTCTCTAACATCCACCAGCTCCGTGATGTCGTCACAATGGAGTGGAACACCATGCCAATGAGGATTAAGGCAGTGCTGGAATATAATAGTGGCCACACAAAACATTGACACTTTGGGCGTAATTTGGACATTTCCACTTAGGGGTGTACTCACATTTGTTGCCAACGGTTTAGACATTAATGGAGTTATTCTGAGGGGACAGCAAATCTACACTGTTATACAGGCTGCACACTTACTACTTTACATTGTAGCAGAGTGTAATTTCTTCATTGTTGTCACACGAAAAGATATAATAAAATATTTACAAAAATGTGAGGGGTGTACTCACTTTTTTTTTTTTGAATTCTTTATTTTTGTTGTGCAGGAAAGTACAAAGCGCAGTTATCTACCGGCTTTTAACCTTTGGTAAAAGGCAGTGGAATTGGAATAGGTTTCGCTTGCCGTTTTTAACCCCATCGTATATCATTGGGAAGTAACCAAACTATTTGCGTCACTACGTAAGTTGGGTTGGTGTAACCAAAGTGTATAGTCGTGTAGGTGCAGCTCCCTGCATGCGTCTTGAAACATCTATGCTTGTTCTAAGTGGTGTATGTTTGATTGTAGGTAGAGTTAACAGGTTTAACAGAGGCCCACAGGCCAATGCACAAGTGTGAATATTCTCTGTTTACGTTTTCCCTTTTATATAGGGACATAAGAGTAAATTCGTGTAGCCTAATGATTGAATTAACAAACATTCCATAGGTCGGCATCGCGTCTGCTTATCCTAAGTCTCCACAGTGTTCCGACTATGGCGTGGTAGGTCGCTTACGTGTTATATTATATACTCTTAGTTATCTATGTGTGTCGTCTGGACGATGTTAATGAAAGTAGGACAGAATTTTTCCCCCTTGGGACAAGCGCAGTTGGCATGCAAGCCGTCTAGCAATAGATAATTAGTCATGTATGGTATTTGACTAAGCAGTAGACAGGTATGATGACTAGTACACTGATACCGAGTTACATTAACCCTGTACATTCCTGTAACTAGTCTAGCTTAAAGGAGACTATATAGGTTGTGCTATCTAACGAAAAATCATATACTATATACAGTTTAGCGAACATATAACTTAATAAAGAGGAGTTACATTGGAACCCCAAACCGTGGGTATAAAAAAGAAAAATAGTGGTGGGTGATGTCCCTTTGGAGCCTGGATAGCCCTGCTTCGCCTCAAGTCGTGGCCCCCGCATTGGCATCCGAGCGGGTCCTCTGAGGAACAAACGGAATACGCTAGAGGGGTCCCAATTGTGCGTGTTAGCGGTATGGCTCGGGCCTGTTTGGGCGAGCGTGTCTCGTGGGAGGCCGATGGCTTCCAGCATGGCCGCCGCCTCCTTAATGTCCCTGACCGCGTGCACAGAGTCCTCTTTCAGGATGTGGAGTAGCCGCTGTGGTCTCCAGCGATAAGGGATGGCGTGGGTGCGCAGCAGTGAGGTAAGTGGTTGGAGCGTCTTCCTCCATTTCAGGGTGTCCCCAGACAGGTCGGAATAAAACGTGAGCGCCATGCTTTTGAAGGAAAGTGGGGATTTCCCTTTGGTTGCTGCTAGTACCACTGCTTTTTCCCTGCCGTTGCTGAATCTGACCACCAGATCCCTGGATGCGGTCTCGGGGGCTTTTTGAGGCTTTGGTATGCGAAAGATCCCGTCAGTCATTATGCTTTTAGCTTGCTTAGGAGTAAGTAGTGCCAACAGCAGCCTTCTTACCAGGTGTGGGAGTTCTGCGTCTGAGATCGCCTCTGGGACACCCCTTATCTTGAGATTATTCCGGCGCCTGCCATCATCCATCACAGCCAGGCGTTGTTCCAAGGTGGCTTGCTGTTTCTGTAAGGTCCGGACTGCACCAGAGAGAGTGGTGATCGTCTGGGCATGTTCAGCCGTTGTCATCTCCACCGTCCCCAGGCGGCCTACCAGGCCTGTTAGATCTGCCCTGAGTGAGTCCATGTCGGCTTGCAAGGTGAGTTGGAGGCCGTGTAGTAGCTCTTTCAGAGTGGCATTTGTCACCGGCGCCGAGTCAGTGTTCTTTGGAGCCGTTTGGGGCCGTGGTGGGAGGGGGACCCCAGCGGATCCCATCCCCATTATCGAGTCCTCCGAGGAGTCTGAGTACTCATCCATGTCGGCAGCCATCTTGGGCCTGCTTTTGCCGTGGGCCTGCCGGAGTAGATCTCCTATGTTCAGACCCGGTTTGGGCTTGTCGGGCTTTTGCTTCTTCAGCTTGCGGCCCATGACTGCTATTAGTGCCTGTGATCCGATTTGCCAGCGGTGGTAAGGGGCTATAAATTGCCGAAATGTGGCGGTGATGATCGGAGCTCATCCGACATGCGTCCGTCTCGGTCAGCAGCTTGGCCCCGCCTCCGGGTGTACTCGCTTTTGTGATATACTATAAATATATAATATATGTATGAGGTCTCCCCCCAAAAAAGTCCAGCCATTGTTAATATAACGAGAATGGTTTGCATGACATCAATGTAACCTGGCAGCCAAGAAATCTGGACTCGAATGCGCATCCGTGAACAATGATGATTTCACTGAACTAGTCAGTAGGGGTGCTAGACGACGTAGAGTAAGCATGTGTACTGTTTGGCTATCACAGTCAAAATGAGTAAAAAGAGCAAAGATTCTGCTTAAACATAAGCTTGAACATATCTTTGCGGAAACTAATTGGATGATTGAGAAGGCTTTCAGGGACAATGCAATGAGTACAGTGCAAAAAAAGTGTGGCAAAAATGCTTCAACAATGGTCGAGAATCTGTTAACAAATTTGGCATCTAGGCTTTTCCCAAAACTAAATCACATCAATGAAATTCAGGTAAATATGAGGAGGCAGCTGATGGTGATTCCAACAAAGGCTTTGCAGATTGTTTTGAGCAATGGAAGAGACGCTGGGACAACGGTGGGAGGTCCCAAGGTAGCTACATTGAAGGGGACTGAGCCGTCATTGTCCTATGTACAATGTTTATTGTATCTTGTATCTTAAATTTTTTATATTATATGGCTTTCTGGACAGACCTTATATATATCCAGGGAGGCCAGGGAAGCCCATGCAGGACAAGGAAGTTAAGTGGAAATGGCAGACATTTCTGACAGACAACACAATGCTGCTTGTCAATAATAGTTTAACGAACTCCTACTGCACTTTGCATAGTACATGCTCAGCTGCCCAAACCCCACCATCTCCTTTAAAGTGCTCAGTTACTAAGTAGTTGAGACACTCATGCTGTGCCTAGTTGAACAGTTGTGAAGCTTCAAACTGCAGAACTGGGGCTGTGACTCTGAGGCCCGAGCTAACTCTGATTTTAATCTGTAATCATTGTAGCTTCTGCTAACCATGTCCGCTATTTGGGGCTCCATATTACCACCGTAGATTAATTACATTGTCAGATGCAAAGTCAATAAGGAGTATATCAGTATCCTGCTGCTTTAACCATGTGCACAGCCAATAGTGAGTCAGGAGTAGTGATGCACCGAACTGTTGGCTGGCAAATAGTTCCTGGCAAACATAGCGTGTTCGCGTTCGCCACGGCGGGCGAACACATGCGCAGTTCGATCCGCCCCCTATTCGTCATCATTGATTAAACTTTGACCCTGTGCCTCACAGTCAGCAGACACATTCCAGCCACTCAGTAGCAGACCCGCCCTTCAAGACCCTCCCACCTCCTGTACAGCATCCATTTTAGATTCATTCTGAAGCTGCATTCTTAGATAGAGGAGGGAAAGTGTAGCTGCTGCTCATTTGATAGGGACATGTATAGCTAGGCTAGTGTATTCAGTGTCCACAACAGTCCTGAAGGACTCATCTGATCTCTGCTGTAAGGACAGCACCCTAAAAAGCCCTTTTTAGGGCTAGAACATCAGTCTGCTTTTTTTTTTTTTTGTGTGTAATCTAATTGCAGTTGCCTGCCTGCCTGCCAGCTTCTGTGTCAGGCTCACAGTGGATACTGTGCCAACTTGCCCAGTGCCACCACTCATATCTGGTGTCACAATAGCGTGCATTTAAAAACAAAACATTTTTTTTTCACTGTAATAGATTAATTAGCAGTTAGTTGTCTGCAAGCGTCTGTGTGTCAGGCCAACAGTGTGTACTCTGCCAGTGTGCACAGTGCCACTCTTATCTGGTGTCACAATAGCGTGTATTTAAAAACCCACAAACTTTTTTTTCACTGTAATAGATTGAATAGCAGTTAGTTGTCTGCAAGTGTCTGTGTGTCAGGCTCACAGTGGATACTGTGCCCACTTGCCCAGTGCCACCACTCATATCTGGTGTCACAATAGCTTAAGCTTGACATTTAAAAAGAAAAAAAAATGTGCACTGTAATAGATTGAATAGCAGTTAGTTGTCTGCCAGCTTCTGTGTCAGGCTCACAGTGGATACTGTGCCCACTTCCCCAGTGCCACCACTCATATCTGGTGTCACAATAGCTTAAGCTTGACATTTAAAAACAAAAAAAAATTTCACTGTAATAGATTAATTAGTAGAACTTGAAAAGTTCTGAGGACATAGTTGACTGGCTAACACAGGACACCCAATCTTCTACAGCTTCCGCTCGGAACCTTGACGCACCATCCTCCTCCAGCTTAGCTTCGGGCACCTCTGAAGATACCACTCACCAACCTGCCGCCACCACCAACACTAGCACCACAGCCGCTTCACTTGGTATGTCAGAGGAGTTATTTACACATCCGTTTGAAGAAATTAGTGATGCGCAACCATTATTGCCAGAGGATGTAGATAACAGGGATATGTCTCGGGCAGGCAGCATTACACACATGGACGTACGGTGTGATGATGATGATGTTGTACCCGCTGCTGCTTCCTTTGCTGAGTTGTCAGATACAAGTGAAGCGGTTGATGATGACGATGCGTCCATGGATGTCACGTGGGTGCCCGCTCGGCAAGAAGAAGAACAGGGCGAAAGTTCAGATGGGGAGACAGAGAGGAGGAGGAGGAGACGAGTTGGAAGCAGGGGGAGGTCGTTGCAAGGAGCTAGTGGCACAGTCAGACAGCATGCATCGGCACCCGGGGTCAGCCCGACAGCACGCCAATCAACGCATGCTGTGTCCACCACCAGAATGCCGTCATTGCAGAGCTCAGCAGTGTGGCATTTTTTTTGTGTGTCTGCCTCTGACAACAGCGATGCCATTTGCAACCTGTGCCAAAAGAAACTGAGTCGTGGGAAGTCCAACACCCACCTAGGTACAACTGCTTTGCGTAGGCACATGATCGCACATCACAAATGCCTATGGGATCAACACATGAGTACAAGCAGCACACAAACTCAAAGCCGCCATCCTCCTCCTGGTCCAGCATCTTCAGCCACGTCAACCACTGCTGTCCTCCTTGCCCCCTCTCAACCATCTGCCACTCTGTCTCTCGCCTTGAGCAGTTCCCGCTCATCTTCCCACAGTCAGGTGTCTGTCAAGGAAATGTTTGAGCGTAAGAAGCCAATGTCAGAAAGTCACCCCCTTGCCCAGCGTCTGACAGCTGGCTTGTCTGAACTATTAGCCTGCCAGATTTTACCATACAAGCTGGTGGAGTCTGAGGCGTTCAAAAAATTTGTGGCTATGGATACCGCAGTGGAAGGTACCCGGACGAAATTTTTTTGCACAAAAGGCAATCCCCAACCTGTACTCAATTGTGCAAAAGGAAGTAATGGCATGTCTGGCACACAGTGTTGGGGCAAGGGTCCATCTGACCACTGATACCTGGTCTGCAAAGCATGGTCAGGGCAGGTATATGTGCATTGGGTAAACCTGCTGACGGCTGCCAAGCATGGAATGTGTGGCTCTGCAGAGTAGTTGGTGACACCGCCACGACTTGCAGGCAGGCCTGCTGCAACCTCCTCTACTCCTCCTACTCCATCCTCTTCCATAACCTCCTCGGCTGAGTCCTCTTCTGCTGCTGCATCTTGCTCCACATCAACGGCACCCCCCCAGCTCCCCAGGTACTATTCCACATCCCGGATACGGCAGTGTCACGCCGTCTTGGGTTTGACTTGCTTGAAAGCAGAGAGTCACACCGGACAAGCACTCCTGTCCGGCTTGAACGCACAGGTGGAAAAGTGTCTGACTCCGCAGCAACTGGATATCGGCAAAGTGGTTTGTGACAACGGAACAGATTTTTTGGCGGCATTGAAGTTGGGCAAGTTGACACATGTGCCGTGCATGGCACATGTGTTTAATCTGATCGTACAACGCTTTGTGCAAAAGTACACAGGCTTACAGGATGTCCTGAAGCAGGCCAGGAAGGTGTGTGGCCATTTCAGGCGTTCCTACACGGCCATGGCGCACTTTGCAGATATCCAGCGGCGAAACAAAATGCCAGTGAGGCGCTTGATTTGCGACAGCCCGACACGTTGGAATTCAACACTCCTAATGTTCGACCGCCTGCTCCAACAAGAAAAAGCCGTTAATGAATATTTGTATGACCGGGGTGCTAGGACAGCCTCTGGGGAGCTGGGAATTTTTTTGCCACGTTACTGGACGCTCATGCGCAATGCCTGTAGGCTCATGCGTCCTTTTGAGGAGGTGACAAACCTAGTCAGTCGCACCGAAGGCACCATCAGCTACATCATACCATTTGTTTTCTTCCTGGAGCGTGCCCGGCGAAGAGTGCTGGATCAGGCCGTAGATGAGCATGAAGAGGAAGAGGAAGAGTTGTGGTCACCATGACCACCAGAAACAGCCTTATCAGCATCGCTTGCTGGACCTGCGGAAACGCTGGAAGAGGATTGTGAGGAAGAGGAGTCAGAGGAGGAATGTGGCTTTCTGGAGGAGGAGGAAGACCAACCACAACAGGCATCCCAGGGTGCTCGTTGTCACCTATCTGGTACCCGTGGTGTTGTACGTGGCTGGGGGGAAGAACATACCTTCATTGAGATCACTGAGGAGGAGGAACGGGAAATGAGTAGCTCAGCATCCAACCTTGTGCAAATGGGGTCTTTCATGCTGTCGTGCCTGTTGAGGGACCCTCGTATAAAAAGGCTGAAGGAGAACGACCTGTACTGGGTGTCCACACTACTAGACCCCTGGTATAAGCAGAAAGTGGCTGAAATGTTACCAAATTACAACAAGTTGGAAAGGATGCAGCATTTCTAAAATAAATTAAAAAGTATGCTTTACACAGAGTATAAGGGTGATGTCACAGCACAACGGGAATCTAACAGGGGAAGAGGTGAAAGTAATCCTCCTCCTCCCACAACCACGCCGGCAAGGACAGGACGCTTTAAAGACGTGTTGTTGATGGAGGACATGCAGAGCTTTTTAAGTCCTACTCATCGCCACAGCGCCTTGGGATCCACCCTCAGAGAACGACTCGACCGACAGGTAGCAGACTACCTCGCCTTAACTGCAGATATCGACACTCTAAGGAGCGATGAACCCCTTGACTACTGGGTGTGCAGGCTTGACCTGTTGCCTGAGCTATTCCAATTTGTGATAGAACTTCTGGCCTGCCCCGCTTCAAGTGTCCTGTCAGAAAGGACCTTCAGTGTAGCAGGAGGTATTGTCACTGAGAAGAGAAGTCGCCTAGGTCAAAAAAGTCTAGATTACCTCACCTTTATTAAGATGAATGAGGGATGGATCCCGAGGGGACTGACAGTGGGCAATACATTCGACTAAAAAAGGCCTGATGAGATGAGCTGCCTTGGGCTAAAAATGGTGACCCTATGTAAGAGTCCCTATTCTTCTCTGTATCTGTGTGTATCAGGGTCCCTGAGGACAGGTGTCAATCCATATCTGCCAAGTGACCCTATGTAGGGGGAACAGTCCGTATTCTGCTCTGTGTCAGTGTGTATCAGGGTCTCTGAGGACATGTGTCAATCCATATCTGCCAAGTGACCCTAAGTAGGGGGAACAGTCCCTATTCTGCTCTGTGTCAGTGTGTATCAGGGTCCCTGAGGACAGGTGTCAATACATATCTGCCAAGTGACCCTATGTAGGAGGAACAGTCCCTATTCTTCTCTGTATCTGTGTGTATCAGGGTCCCTGAGGACAGGTGTCAATCCATATCTGCCAAGTGACCCTATGTAGGGGGAACAGTCCCTATTCTGCTATGTGTCAGTGTGTATCAGGGTCTCTGAGGACATGTGTCAATCCATATCTGCCAAGTGACCCTAAGTAGGGGGAACAGTCCCTATTCTGCTCTGTGTCAGTGTGTATCAGGGTCCCTGAGGACAGGTGTCAATACATATCTGCCAAGTGACCCTATGTAGGGGGAACAGTCCTTATTCTGCTCTGTGTCAGTGTGTATCAGGGTCCCTGAGGACAGGTGTCAATCCATATCTGCCAAGTGACCCTATGTAGGGGGAACAGTCCCTATTCTGCTCTGTGTCAGTGTGTATCAGGGATCCTTAGGATAGGTGTCAATCCATAAATGCCAAGTGACCCTATGTAGGAGGAACAGTCTCTATTCTGCTCTGTGTCAGTGTGTATCAGGGTCCCTGAGGACAGGTGTCAATCCATATCTGCCAAGTGACCCTATGTAGGGGGAACAGTCCCTATTCTGCTCTATGTCAGTGTGTATCAGGGATCCTTAGGCTAGGTGTCAATCCATATCTGCCAAGTGACCCTATGTAGGGGGAACAGTCCCTATTCTGCTCTGTGTTAGTGTGTATCAGGGTCCCTGAGGACAGGTGTCAATCCATATCTGCCAAGTGACCCTATGTAGGGGGAACAGTCCCTATTCTGCTCTGTGTCAGTGTGTATCAGGGTCCCTGAGGACAGGTGTCAATAAATATCTGCCAAGTGACCCTATGTAGGGGGAACAGTCCCTATTCTGCTCTGTGTCAGTATGTATCAGGGTCTCTGATGACAGGTGTTAATCCATATCTGCCAAGTGACCCTATGTAGGGGGAACAGTCCCTATTCTGCTCTGTGTCAGTGTGTATCAGGGTCCCTGAGGACAGGTGTCAATACATATCTGCCAAGTGACCCTATTTAGGGGGAGCAGTCCCTATTCTGCTCTGTGTCAGTGTGTATCAGGGTCCCTGAGGACAGGTGTCAATACATATCTGCCAAGTGACCCTATGTAGGGGGAACAGTCCATATTCTGCTCTGTGTCAGTGTTTATCAGGGTCCCTGAGGACAGATGTCAATCCATATCTGCCAAGTGACCCTATGTAGGGGGAACAGTCCCTATTCTGCTCTGTGTCAGTGTGTATCAGGGATCCTTAGGATAGGTGTCAATCCATATCTGCCACGTGACCCTATGTAGGAGGAACAGTCCCTATTCTGCTCTGTGTCAGTGTGTATCAGGGTCCCTGAGGACAGGTGTCAATCCATATCTGCCAAGTGACCCTATGTAGGAGGAACAGTCCCTATTCTGCTCTGTGTCAGTGTGTATCAGGGTCCCTGAGGACAGGTGTCAATCCATATTTGCCAAGTGACCCTATGTAGGGGGAACAGTCCCTATTCTGCTCTGTGTCAGTGTGTATCAGGGTCCCTGAGGACAGGTGTCAATCCATATCTGCCAAGTGACCCTATGTAGGGGGAACAGTCCCTATTCTACTCTGTGTCAGTGTGTATCAGGGATCCTTAGGATAGGTGTCAATCCATAAATGCCAAGTGACCCTATGTAGGAGGAACAGTCTCTATTCTGCTCTGTGTCAGTGTGTATCAGGGTCCCTGAGGACAGGTGTCAATCCATATCTGCCAAGTGACCCTATGTAGGGGGAACAGTCCCTATTCTGCTCTATGTCAGTGTGTATCAGGGATCCTTAGGCTAGGTGTCAATCCATATCTGCCAAGTGACCCTATGTAGGGGGAACAGTCCCTATTCTGCTCTGTGTCAGTGTGTATCAGGGTCCCTGAGGACAGGTGTCAATCCATATCTGCCAAGTGACCCTATGTAGGGGGAACAGTCCCTATTCTGCTCTGTGTCAGTGTGTATCAGGGATCCTTAGGATAGGTGTCAATCCATAAATGCCAAGTGACCCTATGTAGGAGGAACAGTCTCTATTCTGCTCTGTGTCAGTGTGTATCAGGGTCCCTGAGGACAGGTGTCAATCCATATCTGCCAAGTGACCCTATGTAGGAGGAACAGTCCCTATTCTGCTCTGTGTCAGTGTGTATCAGGGTCCCTGAGGACAGGTGTCAATCCATATTTGCCAAGTGACCCTATGTAGGGGGAACAGTCCCTATTCTGCTCTGTGTCAGTGTGTATCAGGGTCCCTGAGGACAGGTGTCAATAAATATCTGCCAAGTGACCCTATGTAGGGGGAACAGTCCCTATTCTGCTCTGTGTCAGTGTGTATCAGGGTCTCTGAGGACAGGTGTTAATCCATATCTGCCAAGTGACCCTATGTAGGGGGAGCAGTCCCTATTCTGCTCTGTGTCAGTGTGTATCAGGGTCCCTGAGGACAGGTGTCAATACATATCTGCCAAGTGACCCTATGTAGGGGGAACAGTCCATATTCTGCTCTGTGTCAGTGTTTATCAGGGTCCCTGAGGACAGATGTCAATCCATATCTGCCAAGTGACCCTATTTAGGGGGAGCAGTCCCTATTCTGCTCTGTGTCAGTGTGTATCAGGGTCCATGAGGACAGGTGTCAATACATATCTGCCAAGTGACCCTATGTAGGAGGAACAGTCCATATTCTGCTCTGTGTCAGTGTTTATCAGGGTCCCTGAGGACAGATGTCAATCCATATCTGCCAAGTGACCCTATGTAGGAGGAACAGTCCCTATTCTGCTCTGTGTCAGTGTGTATCAGGGATCCTTAGGATAGGTGTCAATCCATATCTGCCAAGTGACCCTATGTAGGAGGAACAGTCCCTATTCTGCTCTGTGTCAGTGTGTATCAGGGTCCCTGAGGACAGGTGTCAATCCATATTTGCCAAGTGACCCTATGTAGGGGGAACAGTCCCTATTCTGCTCTGTGTCAGTGTGTATCAGGGTCCCTGAGGACAGTTGTCAATAAATATCTGCCAAGTGACCCTGTGTAGGGGGAACAGTCCCTATTCTGCTCTGTCAGTGTGTATCAGGGTCTCTGAGGACAGATGTTAATCCATATCTGCCAAGTGACCCTATGTAGGGGGAACAGTCCCTATTCTGCTCTGTGTCAGTGTGTATCAGGGTCCCTGAGGACAGGTGTCAATACATATCTGCCAAGTGACCCTATGTAGGGGTAACAGTCCATAGTCTGCTCTGTGTCAGTGTTTATCAGGGTCCCTGAGGACAGATGTCAATCCATATCTGCCAAGTGACCCTATGTAGGGGGAACAGTCCCTATTCTGCTCTGTGTCAGTGTGTATCAGGGATCCTTAGGATAGGTGTCAATCCATATCTGCCACGTGACCCTATGTAGGAGGAACAGTCCCTATTCTGCTCTGTGTCAGTGTGTATCAGGGTCCCAGAGGACAGGTGTCAATCCATATCTGCCAAGTGACCCTATGTAGGGGGAACAGTCCCTATTCTGCTCTGTGTCAGTGTGTATCAGGGATCCTTAGGATAGGTGTCAATCCATATCTGCCAAGTGACCCTATGTAGGGGGAACAGTCCCTATTCTGCTCTGTGTCAGTGTGTATCGGGGTCCCTGAGGACAGGTGTCAATCCATATCTGCCAAGTGACCCTATGTAGGGGGAACAGTCCCTATTCTGCTCTGTGTCAGTTTGTATCAGGGTCCCTGAGGACAGGTGTCAATCCATATCTGCCAAGTGACCCTATGTAGGGGGAACAGTCCCTATTCTGCTCTGTGTCAGTGTGTATCAGGGTCCCTGAGGACAAGTGTCAATCCATATCTGCCAAGTGACCCTATGTAGGAGGAACAGTCCCTATTCTGCTCTGTGTCAGTGAGTATCGGGGTCCCTGAGGACAGGTGTCAATCCATATCTGCCAAGTGACCCTATCCCTATTCTGCTCTTTGTCAGTGTGTATCAGGGTCCCTGAGGACAGGTGTCAATTCATATCTGCCAAGTGACCCTATGTAGGGGGAACAGTCCCTATTCTGCTCTATGTCAGTGTGTATCAGGGTCCCTGAGAACAGGTGTCAATCCATATCTGCCAAGTGACCCTATGTAGGGGGAACAGTCCCTATTCTGCTCTGTGTCAGTGTGTATCAGGGTCCCTGAGGACAGGTGTCAATCCATATCTGCCAAGTGACCCTATGTAGGGGGAACAGTCCCTATTCTGCTCTGTGTCAGTGTGTATCAGGGATCCTTAGGATAGGTGTCAATCCATATCTGCCAAGTGACCCTATGTAGGGGGAACAGTCCCTATTCTGCTCTGTGTCAGTGTGTATCGGGGTCCCTGAGGACAGGTGTCAATCCATATCTGCCAAGTGACCCTATGTAGGGGGAACAGTCCCTATTCTGCTCTGTGTCAGTTTGTATCAGGGTCCCTGAGGACAGGTGTCAATCCATATCTGCCAAGTGACCCTATGTAGGGGGAACAGTCCCTATTCTGCTCTGTGTCAGTGTGTATCGGGGTCCCTGAGGACAGGTGTCAATCCATATCTGCCAAGTGACCATATGTAGGAGGAACAGTCCCTATTCTGCTCTGTGTCAGTGAGTATCGGGGTCCCTGAGGACAGGTGTCAATCCATATCTGCCAAGTGACCCTATGTAGGGGGAACAGTCCCTATTCTGCTCTTTGTCAGTGTGTATCAGGGTCCCTGAGGACAGGTGTCAATCCATATCTGCCAAGTGACCCTATGTAGGGAGAACAGTCCCTATTCTGCTCTATGTCAGTGTGTATCAGGGTCCCTGAGAACAGGTGTCAATCCATATCTGCCAAGTGACCCTATGTAGGGGGAACAGTCCCTATTCTGCTCTGTGTCAGTGTGTATCAGGGTCTCTGAGGACAGGTGTCAATCCATATGTCAAGGTGTCAATATGTCATATGTCAGTTGTCAATCCATGTCCATTGTGATTTAGGAATGTTAGGTGATTTATGCCCTTTATGGATCCCCCTCCGGCATGCAACAGCCCAGGTGTTAGTCCCCTTAAAACATCTTTTCCATCACTATTGTGGCCAGAAAGAGTCCCTGTGCGTTTTAAAATTCGCCTGCCCATTGAAGTCAATGGCGGTTCGCCCAGTTCACCGGTTCGCAAACGTTTGAGGTGTTCGCCGTCCGCGAACCGAAAATTTTATGTTCGCGAGTCCGCGACATCACTAGTCAGGAGTAGTTCACATATTTAATAACAGCTGCCACATTTACTAGAAAGCTAAAGTTAGCAGGAGCACTACTGAATATGAAATCTGGAAGAGAGAGCTAAAATAGAGCTAGAAAGATAGACGTTAGACAGGGAAAGAGAGCTGAAATGTTATGCAGAGACATTGTATTGTGTGGTTATCTCCTTATAACAGCTCTGTGTAATCCGTGACAGTGATCCTGGCTGTGTGTTGCTATCTCCTTAGTGTACTTTTGTTTGTACTGTATGGGTATCTCTTTATTGTACCTGAATATGTGTATTGTATTGGTATCTCTGTATTGTTTCTAGTTTTGAGTATTATATGGCTATCTCTATATTATAATTAACTCTGCATATTGGATGGCTGTCTCTGTATTGAATGGGGTTGAGTACATGAGGGTATGTAGACAGATGCCCCAAGTCAGAAGATAGCGCCTACAGAGCTAAAGAACTGATAACTCAAATTATGGCGGAGGAGTCTGGTGCTCAACCATCCTAAACCTTCATCAGCCACCACATAAATTTTTGGTATTATCAGGAACACTGATTAACTGTCATTCTGTTTTCACTATTTCATTGTGGCAAACATTCTAATGCTGAATGCTCCACCTCTGCCTAATTTCTTCTACTAATGCAATACCAACACCATTGGTATGCCATTTTGTGTCTGCTGATGAAGATAGGCACTCTTGTTAGTTTTTACAGGCGTCAGTTAGACATGTAAGCCAACCTTCACTCTCGTCAGTGCCTGTTCATGGTATAGAACTCTTAGGAGTGTTCTGGGTGCTGTGGTTTATCTTCTTTGCCTATTACAAGGGATTGCCCCAACCTTTAATATGGGTTTTTACTGTCTGCTACTATTCCTGACCCTTGGCTTGGTTACTTTTCCAGTTTCTGGTGTCCCTTAACTCGATTTGTTCCTAGTTTTGTTTCACCTGTTAGAGGTCCCTCAATATTTTTTTTTACTTTATTGGAATACACTTTCAGTTTTACATGGGATTTTGTCTAAATGTAGACCAAATCTGATGTGTTCCACTTGAAGTGGATTTGTACTTGATTTATTATCTATAATTTGCAAGACAACTTCAAAACTGGAATACGTCCTTTGAATTGAAGCCCAAAGGGATTAAAACCCTGGATGAACCATGAAGTGATCATGTGTCCTAAGGGACTTCTGAATTAGTTCCATATCAATGAAATAAGTTCATCAGGAATTACAAAATTACATTTAAAAAATATAAAAAACTATATAGAATAAATATTTATTTTAATGAAATGTATTCCTGTTAGGAAGAAAAAACAAGCCAGTCGATTACTTCTACAGTTGGTGACTGTGCAAGCCAAATTGATGGTCTGTGGCTGACCAGGCCAGAGGACCTCTATTCCCAAGGGACATGTCCACTGGCTCCCTTAACAGCTTTGCTCAGCTGTGTTGTATGAGGGATTACCAGTTAACAGGCTTCTATAGAAGACCCCATGTTGACACCTGTCTGTTTATATCATTCCAAAAACAAGCAGTGAGTACAGCATTAAATAAATGCCATGATAAAATTAATTGAAGACATGATGATCATTAGGCATGTCTATTAATTTTGTTAGATGTTATGGATTTTTGGTGGTCATCTCTTCCTGACCATACGCAATTTCTTATACAGAGAAAAAATTCAATATTATCTATATTTCATTTGCAATAATACACTCTAATTTTTTTTAACATTAAAGAAAAAAAATGCTATGTACCAATATTAACCCTCCCTTTTATGATTTTTAAATCATCAAATCAAAAAAGCTTATCATTAAATAAAGCAATTTAAGAAAGTTAATAATCCAAATGAGAAAAAAAAGTATTTATAAATGTCATACACTCATCATCCACACTGTTACAGTGTAATGTAAGCAAAGACAGCAGATTGATTTAATAAGAAGAATTGATGTTATGTGTACATGTGTTTTAGTCTTAGAATAGAAGAGATTCAATTTTACAAGTTTATTCAATGAAGGGTCCTGCATTGCATTAAGAATCAGTAACACTGTTTAAAACTATATATAAATTTAAGATAAATATAACATTATTCAAGTGGAGATGAAATCTAAGGCTGATGAAATTCTACTAATATATACATCAGAAATGGAAAACCAATCACCTCTTTCTGCTGACTCATATCAGAAGTCTGGTGCAAATGCACATGCTGTCCTGTGACTGCCAAATCTTTAGGTGTTAGCTAATTACGGAAAAAGACAAGAAAGGAAGTGAGATCTAGATTTGCAGTAACTTTATTGAGACATAGACCCAGCTGTTGAAGAAAATGCAATTCAACCTATATTCTGTTATAATTTGCTTTCTGTTAATTTTCCTTTTATTATTTTTATGTATTATGATTACATTTACCATACAGGCCGGCTGGGGGGGGAGGGGATACAGAGGGACTAGGGGGACAACGAGACACGCAGAGGGGATGGTAGGAGAAAAAGACCAACAAAGGTGCTAGGAAAATAGGCACACAGATGGTCTGGAGAAGGGGAGAAATGGACACACAAAGGAGTTGGGGGGAGAAAGAAACACACAAAGGGGGTGTGGGAGGAAAGATACACAAAAAGATGGCAAGTGTCCCATTTGGGTAGGAGGGTTGTAAGTAGCTACTCTTGCCTAGGGGGCAAAATAGCTCACAACATCATTCTTTTGCATAGTAAAGTCATGGATGATGAGTTGGGATATTTGTTGGTGCATTAGTAATGCAGTAGACATGATTTGAACAAGGCATTTATTAGTCATGCACTATATAGTTTTGTGGATGGTCTGGAGGCCTGTTCTTCAAGCCTAGTCTGGCCCACTGGGATATTTCTTGGAACAGGTTGCTAGACTGTAATGAGAATTTATGGTGTCCCTGGAGGTGTTTGCAAGTGACGTAAGGTGAAATAAGCAGTACTCATCACATTCATAATTCACACATGTCCACTGGCTCCCTTAACACCTTTGCTCAGCTGTATGAGGGATTATCAGTTAACAGGCTTCTCTAGAAGACCCCAACAGTCATCATTGTTTGGAATAGGGTAACAGCAAACAATGTCTTTCTCTCTTTGGCTTGCATAGAACTATGTAACTGCTCCATCACTGCTATGCAGGTCATAGTGATTGATGCTGTGGGTATATGATATTGAACTCCACACCTCCAGCAACCTATATCTCTTAAATCCATATTTCACATGCTCCATGTGCGTAAAGATACCTACACAAATATGTGTGAGTTTTGTGCACAAAAAGGCTTTTTATTGTACATGCTCCACAGGCCAAGAATTGCCAGACCTCCTGCTGGCGATACAGATCCCAGCTTACTTGTAGTTTATATGGTATTTAACAGAAATTAAACCATATTAAATCTAAGGCTGATGAAATTCTATTGAAATATACATCAGAAACGGAAAACCAATTACCTCTCCTGCTGACTCATATCAAAAGTCTGGTGAAAATGCAACACTGGTTGGTGATAGCTGCCCACTTGTTCCTCTTAGATATATTGCTAATTGCAGGTTATAGTGGGTCAGCTTAGAATTGAATTTAGCCAAGCCTAAAGTGAACTTTTTCCAGTGTCCCTCATTGAAGTAGAATGGCTGTAATTTAGTGACTACAAAGCTCTATGAGACATCCATAAAGAGAAGTACTTTTACATTGGTCTGCTAGACCTAGGCTTAGTAGCATTTTTAGCAGTGAGACAGCAACCAAAAATAATGATGACAAGTTCTTTGAAGTGACTGCACTGAAAACCCCCTTCATAAATTAAAGGACATTTAGTAACATTCAACAGAGAATATACAGCCTTTGGTATTACAGTAACTCAGGTCCTATGACTCACATAAATAATTACATGTATAGTAAAACCACTTTCTAAAAAAGCTTGATAATTAAAAGGAGATATGGTAATATCATGCAAATAATATATAACTTTTGGCAATCCAATCACTGAGTCCTATGACTCGCATGATGCATGTGTAAAAAAAAGCTGCTGTCTACATTTCTAGGCATATGAAGATATCAAGGGGCCCGGAGTTCTCACTATTGTTCTTTTAATGGCTTAGGATGGAGGTAGTACCAGGAGTATTATTATTACCAAGCCTTGGAAAACTCAACCAGGTCCTAAAATTACCTCATGTAAGATTTGTGTTGGAACTAGCGTTACGTGTTACAACCCTATTCCCCAGACAGAAAACAGAATGTTGTTGCCTACTTCTTTTGGAATCATAGGTGGTTGCTGTGTATGTTTGTCTTTTCAAGGTTTGCTTATGAGAACATCTACTCCTTGTGTGTAGCCTACTACTTTAGCATGAGCCAGATGACATCAGACCATTTGCAACTAGCTACTGTTACTTTAGGGCACTACATAAAGACAGGGCTGGATTTCCAAAAAGGCCAGAAATTCCACATCCTTTGGGTGGCAGGCATGAGAGGGCGGTGTGGCTGGTGGGAAGATCTTCCTCGCTGGCCAGACCATTCTGACGTTGTTGGGCCAAGGCCAACATGGAAATTCAATGGATCTGCATGGTCAACTCTCAAGCAGAGAGTGGATCTCTGGCCAGGCCACTCTGATGGGATCCAGTTAGAAGGTATTCAAAGAACTTGATCTCCACCTCCTTCAGGTGCAGGCCAAGTTCTCCAATTCTTCTACTCTACCACAGTGTCGCCATGGGTTACCAGGACACTGCGCTAATACATTACCCAGCATTGGCTGTAAGAAGCTGCCTGCACCTATCAAGGGTGCAGACAAGCAACATCTCACGGGACCACCAGGGATCAGGATTCCCCACTCCCTGGCTCAAGAAAAGCCTCAGGGATGGGGGAACTTTAGCTGTTTTTGTGTTTAATTAAAAGTATTTTTTATGTTTGCCTCTTAGCCCCTATCCACACCATCACAACCCCTATCCCCCACTCTACAGACTCAATCAACTCCACAAGAGCCCCTGTCTCCCACACTACAGCCCCTTATCCGGCCCCGTTCTGACACTTCCGGTATGCGGAACAAGTCTCCGCCCCCTTCTCTGACGCGGCTCTCTCAAGCCCTTATAGAGAAACCGCGCCAGTTTCAAATCGCTTGGTGAATGTATTAGGTTACTTCCGCATTCATATCGCCAGCTAAAGCTCATTACTTCTGACTACTGTGTACCGTACTCCTGGACTGTAAAACTGTTGCGTTACTTACCTTGTCCGGGGCCGGGCGAGGTCCTCTGTTCCCGGCGCGCTCAGAGCGCCGATGACGGCGGGCACTGACAGCGGAATGCGGTCACGTGTCCCGCCTAGCTTTGAGAGCGCACCGCACGTCACGAGCACGCTCTTAAAGGGGAAGTGGCAGCCGAAAATCAAAACGGTCTCCCATTGGCCCCTGTCACCCCACACTCCCCATACTCTCACATATTGGGGGCGTGGATATGACAGGGGCCAATCAAGAATAAGTTGAAGGTATTTAAACTTACCTCTCCCTTTACTCCCTGCCCTATCGTGGTTTCTGTTTCAGTTCCCTTTAGCGCTTGTTGTGTTCAGTTGTGTTCCTTCGTATTGACCTTGGCTTTGTTTCTGACTACATTATCTCGTTATCCTTATCTGTTCTGTTTGCCGGCTTGCTGTTTACTGTGTACCAGACCCCGGCTAGTCCTAGTTTACGCTGTCTCTCTGTACCCTTGATCTCGGATCGTTCCTGACTCTGTCTCCTCTCATATACGTCGAGTCCGGCCATTCTAAGGTCAGGTAGAGGTATCTCTCCTCTCTGTTGTCTTTTGTCGAGTTGAATCCTGCGAGTTGGGGTATATTTTCGTTACAAAAACGGATTCCCTGCCTTCTCCAATCCTCTGATCATCGGACTGTTTCTGGTTTCGCCTATTCTCTTCAAACCTCAAGACCCGGACTGTTAAAGGTTTATTCTCATCTGGCTACAAGCAATCAGTCTGAAGACAACTACTCTCATCAAACCTTAAGTATTCCTTTATACATATTTCTCAGAGTTGCTTTCTTAAGGAAGTCTCACCTGTTAACTAAACAATTCAAATTCAACTTTTCACTTGCTCTCCTTCAATTATTATTTACTTACGATTACAACTTTACTATCACTCATTAAAGCTACAGTATTGTGATAACAGAAAGGACTTTGTTTTTATGTAACACCTGGCTAAATATTAGGAAAACATAAACTCTGCAGTTGTGTTCCACATCTCATCTAATTGTAGCATAACACACATGTAACGGATCCACTGGCACCCCGACTGGGTACCTCCGTTGAAAGATGCTCCTAGCGCTTCCAGAGGACTCCAAGCACTCCACCAGACACCATAAGCACCGCAGGCTGCAGCTATCTCCCTTCAGAACGAAGCAGGAACAAGCTCTTACAAGAGCTCAGTGATTATAGCAAGGGAATATGCCTAGCATAGCAATCCCTTGTAGCAGATTCCCCCAATAAGAGACAGGACTCAAGTTGAGGGTACAAATAGAACTCTCTGGCTGCTAGCTTGCAGCCCTTTTTATTAGGTGCTCCCATGAAGGGGAGGGACACACACAGTAACGTACATTAACCAATCACACAATAGTTACATCCCACACATAGCCCTCCCCTCTACCTGTAAACTAATTATCTCTACACACAGGAAAATACAATTATCATAGGTAGGGAAAATACAGTTTTTACACAACATTCATAACTCCCAAAATATACATCACATTCGCATAAAAATACATATTCACAATCAATCCATTCGGGGGAACAACATACTCAAAAATTGGACTTTGGAAATTGGAATTGGACCAGGGGTTCAAAAGTTAGTACAAATGTGCATTTGACCTTCTGGAAGCATGGTTTTTCCAGCTCAAACTAGTTCCACAGAATCCTCTATCCTGGAGACAATGGAAAAGCTGATTTAATTATATCCAGGGACAAACACAGCCTCCATTAAGCACATGTTACCAGCAACCACCAAAAGACATAAAAATACATAACTCCTGTTATACTAAACAGAACCCCCACATTCAACCCATCCCCAGATGGCTTGGATCTGAGCGCTCAACATATCCAAACAGCGCTCAGATGCCACAAACACAGTTCAAACGCCATGGGGTTTAAGTTTCGTATGGGCTGATGAGAGGGCCCATAATCCTGGGGCAGCCCAATAACCCACAGTATGCCCAAATACCGTGCATAAAGGGCCAAATCGCTCAGGGACCGTAGTCACAGGGTAAGAGGTGGGCAAGCAGCCCCCTCCAAAACACAGTGGCGAAGTGGCTTTCGCTACATATCTTCCCATTCGGGGGTAGACTAACCAGGTACCTGACCTTCTGCCGGTCAGTACCTAGATTAGTCGGGCAGCCCACCCATAAAACAAAATTAGCAGAGTAGCCCACCCACAAAACAAATTTAGCAGTGTAGCCCCCCCACAATAAAGAATTCACAGAATGGCCCACCCACGGTACATAGTTCACAGAGGGTCTAACCCACAAAACAAATTTAGCAGTGTAGCCCCCCCACAATAAAGAATTCACAGAATAGCGCCCCCACAATAAGTCATACTGGCCTGTAGGTCCCAAGTTGTGGGGTGAAACTGTGGCACCCTCGGCCTTGCTGGGCAAATGGCTGTGAGTACTTGGGGGCCAGATGCCCGATGTGCTCTGCTCCGGGGTCAGAGCTGGGGCAGTCTCAGGGTAAGGAAAAAAAGAAGGACAGAGGCCAGCGGCACTCTGCCCAGTTGCCAGCTCTTCCGCTGGGGCAGCCTGTAGAAAGTCAGGCTCAGGGGAAGGAAACAAGGGAGGACAGAGGCCAGCGGCGCTCTGCCCAGTTGCCAGCTCTTCTGCTGGGGGGTCAGGGAACAAAGGAGTTGACTGAGGAGGAGAAATATTACTTACCTCCACCTGGTACTCCGGCTGCTGCTGGGGGGGGAGGTCGATGCTCTCCACTTTCTGTAACTCCAGCTCTAGTTGGGGATCTGGGCCGGTTGCCCAGCATCCCTGTAGGGCCGGTGGAGAGATCTCGGTCCCATCTCCACCTGCCTGCAGAGGGTCCTCCCAGGACCAGTCTATGAGGTCCTCTACCTCGGTGTCAGGATCGGGTCAGGGATCCAACACGCAAAGTACAAACAGGTACAGGGTACGTATACCGGACCTTAGAATGGCCGGACTAACGTACAGAGAGTATAGAGAATGGTCAGAGACAAGCCGAGGTCGAGGGAACGAGAGAACAGGTAAGCGAGTAACAAGCCGGGTAAAGGATAACAGAGGTAAACAGAGTAAGTCAAACAAGCCGGGTCGTAACCAAAAGGATAACTGAAAAACACCAGAGCACTGTGTGACTAGACAGGCTAGAACCACGACAGGGCAATGAGCAACAGGGCGAAGTATGTTTAAATACCCTGGCTAGAGAGGATAGACACGCCTCCGACGAGTCCTGATTGGTCTCCAACGGATTGAGTGACAGGTCGTTCCGGATTGGCGTCATGACGTCGGTCTCCGGGCACCATGCTACATAAGTAAGTAACTCCCTCGCGGCCGGCGTTTATGTGAATGGGTCGACCGCGAGGAACAGGAGAAACATGGCGTCCGGACGGATAAATAAACGTCTAAGTCTCTACCTCTCTCGGAGGTAGAGACCTCAGGTACCCTGACAGTACCCCCCCTCTCAGATACGCCCACCGGGCGGAAGGAACCGGGACGAGATGGGAAGCGGGAGTGATACGCCCTGCGGAGACGAGGAGCATGAACATCCTCTTGAGGTACCCAACTCCTCTCTTCAGGACCATACCCCTTCCAATCGACCAGATATTGAACCTTCCCCCGTGAGATTCGAGAATCAATAATAGAGTTAACCTCATACTCGTCCTGACCCTCCACCTGAACAGAGCGAGGAGGGGCTGTTGTGGAGGAAAATCTGTTGCATATAAGTGGTTTCAGCAATGAAACATGAAATGAGTTAGGGATGCGTAAGGTAGTAGGAAGAGCTAGACGGTACGCAACTGGATTGATTCGAGTCAGTACCCTGTAAGGACCAATATAACGGGGAGCGAACTTCATGGAGGGCACTTTTAAACGGATGTTCCTTGTGCTCAGCCATACCCTATCACCTGGAACAAAGACCGGGGCCGCCCTTCTACGTTTATCAGCGTGTTTCTTAACCAGCATAGAGTTGTGCATAAGGATTTGTCGAGTTTGGTCCCACAACTTCCTCAAATTGGCCACATGAACATCAACCGACGGCACCCCCTGGGAAGGAGAAGCCGAAGGAAGAATAGACGGATGAAAGCCATAATTCATGAAGAAGGGGCTTGAATGAGTAGAATCGCAGACGAGATTGTTGTGTGCAAACTCCGCCCAAGGAATCAAACCGACCCAATCGTCCTGGTGTTCGGAAACAAAACATCGTAAATATTGTTCAATTTTCTGTTTGGTACGTTCAGCAGCTCCGTTAGACTGAGGATGATAGGCAGAAGAAAAGTTCAACTTGATACCTAGTTGTGAACAGAAGGCCCTCCAAAATCGGGAAATAAATTGAGAGCCTCTGTCAGATACAATTTGGGAGGGTATCCCATGTAGACGAAAAATCTCCCTAGCGAATATCTCTGCCAATTCGGGAGAAGACGGTAGTTTAGGCAGAGGAATAAAGTGAGCCATCTTAGTGAATCTGTCAACCAAGGTGAGAATAACAGTCTGTTTTTTAGAGATAGGTAGATCGACAATAAAGTCCATGGCCAAACAGGACCATGGTTTCTCTGGAACCTCTAAGGGATGCAGGAATCCACAAGGGAGTGTATGGGGTTGTTTGGTTTTAGTACAAACCTCACAAGCAGTGATGAAATCTTTAGTATCTTTACGTAAAGCAGGCCACCAGAAGTCTTTGGAGATCAAAGCAAACGTTTTGCGAATACCAGGATGTCCCGCCATCTTGCTGTTATGGAGACACTGCAACAGTTCCAGTTGAAGAGCAGGAGGAACGAAATGTCGACCCGCAGGAGTCTGTTTAGGTGGTAGATGTTGCAGCTTAATGATCTTGGCCAGTAACGGGGAGTGAATCCTGAGATTCGTATTAGCAACAATATTGCATTTTGGAACTATAGAAGAAAGAACCGGTTCCGGTATAGTAGAAGGTTCATATTGGCGAGATAAAGCATCGGCTTTAGAGTTCTTAGAACCAGGTCTGTAAGTCAGCACATAATTGAAGTGAGTCAGGAATAAGGACCAACGCGCTTGCCTAGAAGACAGACGCTTGGCCTCCCCAATATAGGACAAGTTTTTGTGGTCCGTCAAAATAGTAATAGGGTGTAAGGTCCCCTCCAATAAATGTCTCCACTCCTTTAAGGCTTTAATGACCGCTAACAGTTCCCTGTCTCCGATGTCATATCTGCTCTCAGGCCCAGAAAGTTTCTTGGAAAAAAAACCACACGGGTGTAGTGGTTTATCCACCCCTAACCTTTGTGACAGAACCGCACCTACTCCTGTCTCAGAGGCATCGACCTCGAGTAGAAACGGCAAAGTCGTATCAGGATGGACTAAAATTGGAGCAGAGGCAAAAAGTTATTTGAGATTCTTGAAAGCAACGAGAGCTTCAGTAGACCACGTCTTAGTATCCGCCCCCTGTTTGGTCATATTGGTAATGGGCGCAATAATAGACGAGTAACCCTTAATGAAGCGCCTATAATAATTGGAGAACCCAATAAACCTCTGAATAGCCTTGAGTCCCCTAGGCAATGGCCAATCTAGAATAGACTGGAGTTTGTCAGGATCCATCTTAAAGCCTTCCCCAGAAATCACGTATCCCAGAAAGTCTATCTGGGTCTGGTCAAAACTGCATTTCTCCAACTTACAGTATAAACCGTGTTGCAGAAGTTTGTGTAACACCTTTCTGACTTGTCTATGGTGAGTCTCAATCTCTCTAGAGTGTATGAGTATGTCATCCAGGTAGACAATAACACAATCATGTTGGAATTCCCTAATAACTTTGTTAATCAAATCTTGAAAAACTGAAGGTGCGTTGCAAAGACCAAAGGGCATGACAGTGTACTCATAATGACCATAGAGGGTATTAAACGCTGTCTTCCACTCGTGGCCTTGCTGAATTCTCACCAAGTTATATGCCCCTCTGAGATCCAACTTGGTGAAAATTTTAGAATCCTTTAGCCGGTCAAAGAGCTCGGTAATCAGGGGAATAGGATAGGCATTTCTGATGGTTATTTTATTCAAACCTCGGTAATCGATGCAAGGTCTAAGTGAACCATCCTTCTTTTTAACAAAAAAAAATCCAGCCCCGGCAGGAGAGGAAGATCTCCTAATGAATCCCTTGTCTAAATTCTCCTGAATATACTCCTCTAAAACAGCATTCTCTTTAGTGGATAGAGGGTATACATGACCCCTGGGCGGCATGGTACCAGGCAATAGATTAATTTTACAATCAAATGTCCTGTGTGGGGGTAGCGTATCAGCGTTCTTCTTGTCGAACACTGCTTTTAAATCCAGGTATAGAGGAGGTATCTGTATCCCCTTAGACTGGGTAGAACTGTCTGGTGTGTTAATTACAGCCAATGGGGATACCCTGCGTAAACACCTCTCCTGACAACCCTGACCCCATGAGAGTATTTCCCCTAACTCCCAATCGATAATAGGATTATGTCTCCTTAACCATGGGTACCCCAGAACTATGGGAACAGAAGGAGACGAAATGAGCATAAGTGATAAGTTCTCCTCGTGTAAGATACCAACAGTTAAGTTAATAGGTATAGTCTCACGCGAGATAACAGGCTCGAGTAGCGGTCTACCATCTATGGCCTCAACGGCCAAAGGTATCTTTCTTAACTGGGATGGGATAGTGTGTTTAGTAGCAAAGGCTTGGTCGATAAAATTCTCAGCAGCACCGGAATCTATCAAGGCCATGGTCTTTAGCACTCCCTTCTCCCACGTTAAAGAAACTGGTAACAGCAACCTGTGATTTTTATAATCATGAGTAGAGGACAAAATAGAAACACCCAAGGCCTGTCCTCTAGAGAAACTTAGGTGCGGGCGTTTCCCGAGCGAATAGGACAATTCAGGCGCAAGTGACCTCTGACTCCACAATACATACATAATCCCTCCCTTCTCCTGTACTGTTTCTCCTCCTCTGAAAGGCGAGTATTGCCTATCTGCATAGGTTCAGGAAACAGTGAGGTATTGGAATCAGGACTTTGAAATGCGGGTGCTAACTTAAAGGTAGATCTAAGATTCCTCTCTCGAGTGTTCTGTCTCTCTCTTAAACGCTCATCAATGCGAGAAATGAACGAAATTAAGTCCTCTAAATTCTCAGGCAGCTCCCTAGTAGCAACTTCGTCAAGGATAACATCTGATAACCCATTCAAAAATACATCTATATAAGCCTGCTCATTCCACTTGACTTCTGCCGCCAGAGACCTGAACTCTAGTGCATAATCCACAAGTGTTCGGTTCTCCTGTCTCAGGCGCAACAGTAATCTGGCTGCATTGACCTTCCTACCAGGCGGGTCAAAAGTTCTTCTAAAGGCAGCTACAAAGGCATTATAATTATATACCAACGGGTTATCGTTCTCCCATAATGGGTTGGCCCATCTCAGAGCTTTCTCAATGAGTAAGGTGATAATAAATCCAACCTTTGCCCTATCGGTAGGATAGGAGCGAGGTTGCAATTCAAAATGAATACTGATCTGGTTTAAAAAACCACGACACCTCTCCGGTGAACCACCATAACGTACTGGTGGGGTAATACGGGAAGAGGCACCTACAGTGGCTACCTCTAGGCCTGAATTTACAGAGGAAATTGGAGTAGTACGCGTCTCCTCTGGTGGGTTATTAGCACGAGATAATAACGCCTGTAGTGCTAAGGCCATTTGATCCATTCTGTGTTCCATGGCATCAAACCTGGAATCAGAGGGACAAACCTGACTGTTTGTACCTGCAGGATCCATTGGCCCTGTCGTAATGTCAGGATCGGGTCAGGGATCCTACACGCAAAGTACAAACAGGTACAGGGTACGTATACCGGACCTTAGAATGGCCGGACTAACGTACAGAGAGTATAGAGAATGGTCAGAGACAAGCCGAGGTCGAGGGAACGAGAGAACAGGTAAGCGAGTAACAAGCCGGGTAAAGGATAACAGAGGTAAACAGAGTAAGTCAAACAAGCCGGGTCGTAACCAAAAGGATAACTGAAAAACACCAGAGCACTGTGTGACTAGACAGGCTAGAACCACGACAGGGCAATGAGCAACAGGGCGAAGTATGTTTAAATACCCTGGCTAGAGAGGATAGACACGCCTCCGACGAGTCCTGATTGGTCTCCAACGGATTGAGTGACAGGTCGTTCCGGATTGGCGTCATGACGTCGTCTCCGGGCACCATGCTACATAAGGAAGTAACTCCCTCGCGGCCGGCGTTTATGTGAACGGGTCGACCGCGAGGAACAGGAGAAACATGGCGTCCGGACGGATAAACGTCTAAGTCTCTACCTCTCTCGGAGGTAGAGACCTCAGGTACCCTGACACTCGGGTACCTCTGGTTGCTGTTGGGGAGGGAGACTGGTTGTCTCTTCCTCCAATAACACATTCTGCCGCTGGGAAATGAGACCGACTGTCTCCCCTCCCTGTAAAACATACTGCCGCTGGGGATCTGGGCCGGGTGCCCAGCATCCCTGTAGGGCCGGTAGAGAGACCTCGGTCCCATCTCCACCGGCCACCTCGGTTTCTTCCTCGTCCCACTCTACCTGTGGCTGGAGTTTATCCCAACGTGCCCACTGGCCTTCCCTCAACGCCCTGTGTTGTAGGTTCCGGGTCACCATGTCCCACACGAACCGCACGTATTTCTCCTCTGGATTGGGTCCGTAAAACTTCAGGTGCAACCCTACCATCGTGCCAAACTCTAGTACGGAGTAGCTATACGCCATGCTTGCTGTAGCCACTGCTGGTTCCATTATGTTGCTGAAGATAGGGACGCTGCACAACTCCACACGTTACCGGTGTCTCTGAGCTGCTTCTCCTCGCACTAGGACGCCATCCCACTGCTGCCACCAATGTTACGGATCCACTGGCACCCCGACTGGGTACCTCCGTTGAAAGATGCTCCTAGCGCTTCCAGAGGACTCCAAGCACTCCACCAGACACCATAAGCACCGCAGGTTGCAGCTATCTCCCTTCAGAACGAAGCAGGAACAAGCTCTTACAAGAGCTCAGTGATTATAGCAAGGGAATATGCCTAGCATAGCAATCCCTTGTAGCAGATTCCCCCAATAAGAGACAGGACTCAAGTTGAGGGTACAAATAGAACTCTCTGGCTGCTAGCTTGCAGCCCTTTTTATTAGGTGCTCCCATGAAGGGGAGGGACACACACAGTAACGTACATTAACCAATCACACAATAGTTACATCCAACACATAGCCCTCCCCTCTACCTGTAAACTAATTATCTCTACACACAGGAAAATACAATTATCATAGGTAGGGAAAATACAGTTTTTACACAACATTCATAACTCCCAAAATATACATCACATTCGCATAAAAATACATATTCACAATCAATCCATTCGGGGGAACAACATACTCAAAAATTGGACTTTGGAAATTGGAATTGGACCAGGGGTTCAAAAGTTAGTACAAATGTGCATTTGACCTTCTGAAAGCATGGTTTTTCCAGCTCAAACTAGTTCCACAGAATCCTCTATCCTGGAGACAATGGAGAAGCTGATTTAATTATATCCAGGGACAAACACAGCCTCCATTAAGCACATGTTACCAGCAACCACCAAAAGACATAAAAATACATAACTCCTGTTATACTAAACAGAACCCCCACATTCAACCCATCCCCAGATGGCTTGGATCTGACCGCTCAACATATCCAAACAGCGCTCAGATGCCACAAACACAGTTCAAACGCCATGGGGTTTAAGTTTCGTATGGGCTGATGAGAGGGCCCATAATCCTGGGGCAGCCCAATAACCCACAGTATGCCCAAATACCGTGCATAAAGGGCCAAATCGCCCAGGGACCGTAGTCACAGGGTAAGAGGCGGGCAAGCAGCCCCCTCCAAAACACAGTGGCGAAGTGGCTTTCGCTACAACACACACACTCTACAGCTTCATTTCACCCAAAATACACACTACGGCCTCAATACCTCAAAATACACTGTAGCTTGTATCCTCCAATACACTCTACTGACTCTAAGACCCCAAATACACCTTGCAGCCCCCACCCCCACAGTAAATCCTCTATCTTCCCCAGCACACATACATAATACAGCCACTACCCCTGTCCACCTACACACTACAGCCTCTATTTAAATGAAAACACACGTTAGACAACAAACAGCCAAATCCACACACACAACTCCACAACAGCCCTCCTCCATACAAGCAGCAACTCCACGCACACGCAGCCCTACAAGCAGCCTCCTCAGAAACTAGCAACACCACTAGTAGCCTACCTTCACAAATGCAACACAACAAGCAGCCACCTTCACACATGCAACACTACAAGCAGCCTCGCCACTCACATAAAACCATAAATAGCCTCCACATACATACATACACCCTCTCCAGACTCCATATGAGCAGATGTTTGAATAATGGGAATTATTAAAAAGTTTTTATTAGTTTGCCTGTTGTTTATTGACAACTGCAAAGTTGAGTATAACTGTCGGAACCATAAAAATATATATTTTTAAAATGTATATAGTTTACATCAAGCATGTCAAACTCGCGGCCCATGGGCCGCATGCGGTCCACAATGAATATTTTTGTGACAAGCAAGCCGAGAGTTTGAGACATGCTTACTAAGGAAGAGTAGGCACCTGCTCTCCCCACATTGTAGGTGCTTATTCTGCTAAAATTTACCCGGCCAGGGAGAGGAGCAGGAAGACTGAGCTCCTGAGAGAAGATCCCCACTGGACCTCAGGGAGAGGCCCCACACCAGCTACTAAAGGTAGGGAGCAATAAAGAAAATTATGTGTGTGTGTCTGTCAGTGTGTGTGTGTGTGTGTGTGTGTCTGTCAGTGAGTGTGTGTCTGTCAGTGTGTGAGTGCCTGTCAGTGTGTGTGTGACTGTCTGTCAGAGTAAGTGTATCTGGGTCTGTCAGTGTGTGTGTTTCTGTGTGTCTGTCAAAGAGTGAGTGTGTGTGTGTCTGTCAATGAGTGTGTCTGTTAGTGAGTGTGTGTGTCTGTCAGTGTGTGTTGGTCAGTGTTGCGATGGCTGCGGCTGTAGAGTGGAGGACCTTTAGGTGCATGGAGGCACGCAAAGCCATGTCACATTCTGAAGTTACGTCGATGTGCTCCACTTTCACAGGTTTTCAAGGAGTAGTAGGAGTATCCGCTTTGGCACAGGGTGCGGATGGCGTCATTTGGGGTATACCAATGTGGTTTAATGCGGCAATGTGAGTGAAATCTGCTTGTTGGCTAATATTGTTTTTTTGTTTTTTTTTTTAAAGGGCTGGTGTTTAGTAGAGGAGGTGCTGGGATTTAGTAGGGGTAAGGGGGGGCTGGGAATTAGTATAGAGAGGGGGACTGGGAATTAGTATAGAGGGGGGACTGGGATTTAGTACAGAGGGGGGACTAGGGTTTAGTAGAGGGGGATGCTGTTTTTTTTTTTTCTACTGTACTTTTCAAAACAAACCTATGAGGCTATAAGCGAGAAATAATCAAGGCATATTGTGTGTGTAAGTAGGATAGGGGGGCATATATTTTTTATAGAATAATATTTATAGATAATATTATAGTTCTTTATTCATTGTATGAACATTGACTAATGTTTACAACAAAATCCTTGTAGAACCACTTCCTATCTTTAGTTGGCATTTAAGCTGAACAACTGTTTTAAACAGTAGCTTCAGTGAGGCAATAGGAAAAATACATATTCTGGTTCTGATTTTATGAGTGTGGAAAATGATATTACCTTAAAAACCCCTGCTTGTGATAAGGCTTGGATGTAACTACATCGCTATTTACTGAGAAAATACTAAAGGATTGAGCAAATGTAATTAAGTTTAACGAGATTTAAAACTGAGGATTATAACAAATGGTACTGTTTTCAAGACTCCGGAGGATAAGTTACGATTTTGACGATTACATTCGTAAGCAAAACTTATTCGTGGATATGTAGACAAACACACCCATTATATATGTGTCTGGGGCTGTCAAAGCTGACTTTTCAAAAAAAAAAAAAAAAAAAAAAGGTGTTTTCAGGTTATATGTGAAGCAGTGCATCTTTCAAATGCTTAGTATGTTCAGAAAGAATTTGTACCACCTACATGAGTTCTCCCTGTTTACTAAAGGTACATCGGTCCGTTTATGCTATATACAAAATACCTATTCTCATTAAACCCATGAAAAATTGCAGAGGAGAGATCTGTGGCACTAGAAATGCCCATATCTTTTTAGCAAGAGATAAAGCTGAATTCAGAATACCTCCACTTAGTGTAATCTTATGCAGAGGAAATGTGGTCATACCGGCTAAAAAGGAAGAATTAGGAGTAATCACAGTAAGATTCCAAATTATGACCAACTATAGACAATGGTCCTTCTACATACCCACGGGTATGGTTGGTCTTTCTCCCCATGGCAATGAGCTTTTCATTGCTTTTAGAATATCATTATCATGTTTAGCCGATCTAAGCATCCATATTGACATGCATATATTTGCTATAGGATACAATCAACCCCTCTGATTTATATGTTGTGAATGCCTTCTTCTTATCATTTGTTACAGACCTTTTTACTAAGCCACAGTGGTTTTAATTTGCTTCATTTTTATTTGTTTTCCAATAGGATGTATTAAGACAAGCAAGTCAAACTCAAAGGCTAGCACGGGCCAAATAAAAAAGGTTTACGTTTCTGTGGGCCACAAAAAAAACCAAAAACTTAAATTTTCATAGAAACATAGGTTTGTTTTGAAAAGTACAGTAGAAAAAAACAACAGCATCCCCCTCTACTAAACCCCAGTATCCTAGCCCCCCTCTATACTAATTCCCAGTCCACCCCTCTATACTAATTTCCAGTCCCCCCCCCCTTACCCCTACTAAATCCCAGCACCTCCTCTACTAAACCGCAGCCCTTTTTAAAAAACACAAAAAAAAAAAACAATATTAGCCAACAAGCAGACTCCACTCACACTGCTGCTGCCAGTATGTGACTCTGAAGTGCAGCCTCTGGTATAACCCAATGGCGCCGCTCGCACCCTGTGCCAAAGCGAATCCTCCTGTTACTTCTTGAAAACCTTTGAAGGTGGAGCACATTGACGTCACGTCAGAATGTGACGTGGTGTCGCGTGCCTCCGTGCACCTTCAGGTCCTCCAATGTCCTGCCGCGGCCATCGCAACACTGACCAACACACACTGACAGACACTCACTGACAGACACACACACTCACTCTCTGACAGACACACACACACTCACTCTCTGACAGACAGGCACACACACACTATCTGACAGTCACACACACTGACAGGCACTCACACACTAAAAGACACACACTCACTGACAGACACACACTCACTGACAGACACACTCACATCATTTTCTTTATTGCTGCCTACCTTTGGTAACTGGTGTAGGGCCTCTCCCTGGGGTCCAGTGGGGATCTTCTCTTGGGAGGTCAGTCTTCTTGCTCCTCACTGCTCCCTCACGTGCGCAGTTTAATGATGCCGGGTGCCAGAATATGACGTCATATTCCGGCACCCAGCATCACTACAGATGGCATGCGCTAGGAAACAGTGAGGAGCAGGAAGACTGAGCTCCTTCGCTGCCGCCAGCGACCTCCCCTCCCTGGCCGGGTAAATTTTAGCAGAGTAGGCACCTGCAATGTGGAGAGAGCAGGAGCCTACTCTGCCTTAGTAAGCATGTGTCAAACTCTCGGCTCACCGGGCCACAAAAATATTCATTGTGGGCCGCATGTGGTTCATGGGCCGCGAGTTTGACATGCTTGTATTAAGAAATGTAAACTTTGTTTAAAGATATTTCATTTATCTTCTATGCTTTTGCCAGTGAATAGTTTCTGCCCTTCAATTCGTTGTAAAAATGCCCTTGTCTTATTAAAATTGCCCTTTTTAAAATTAATTGTTTTTGTAAAGCCCGTAGGAATTTATTTTTATGAGTGGATCTCAAATAATATTATATTATTATCCCATTGATGTTCACTATTTCCCAAGTGATTCCTTCAAATTTTAACTTTTTTCCCTTAACTGTACTACTAATCTCTCGGACCCAGTCAGTGTCTAAAAAATTAAAAACTACAATTATTAATAAATTACTCAGTTGTGCAGCCTAATTAATTTGAGATAACAGTTGCTCTTCCCCATCAGAATTAATGTTTGGGGGCTAGTAACATATTCCTACCATTAATGAATCTCTCCCCAGCATCATAATTATATTTTGATTTAAATCATGTTACATATATAGACATATCTTGTCCTCTTTTTGTTTTTTTCTAGAATTTAATAATGCATATGAATTTAAATTAATAGCCCAACATTGTGGTCCTTTCTTGATAGAATAAGGATTATGATAATTAAAATAAGGTTGTTCCTTAATTTTTCATTTATTTTTCATGGTTCCAAACAACAAGACATTGCAAGAAGTAATGGAATGTTAACAGTCTAGTCTTAATTCCCTATGTCTGCAGGCACAAAATGTATCTTATTCATAGCTTCCCCAGTACTGTAAAATATATTAGAAATATGCAGAATTATATATTGTTACCAAAACAAACTTACTCGCTCCACTCCTGAAATCAAAAAGTTAACCTTTCTAGTAATAAAAATTACCATAAAAACTATTTACGCATAAGAAATTGAATAAATTCAAAACTTCAAAAAGTGATTCAAAAATAAATTATTCTTAGGAGATTATTATTGAAATATTAAGCAAAACATATTATTTTTCCTTATACTTTGTACATCCTCTGAAAGAGGATGCTATCCCTCTTTATACTTTTATACCAAAGTTGGAATGGATAGACATGTTATTTTAACAATTTTCGATTCCAATGTGTGTTTTTTTTTTTTTTTTATTGTTTGTTTAGCAATATTGGTGAAGTTTTTGAAATTTCAAATTGATAGTTATAATGTAAAGGCAATCCTCTATATAGCATTTACAATTATAATGGTTTCATATATTACGTAAATATATAAACTGAGAGTCCACTAGTCTAATTTTTCCCTAATAAACTGGAGAACAAAGGTAATGTTCTCTTCTTCTGATGAGACATAAAGACAGAACTCCTAACTGCCCATGCTCACATTGATGTCTACAATTGGACAGCATTATTATTATTATTATTATGATATTTATATAGCGCCATCAAATTCCGCAGCGCTTTACAATGGGTGGACGAACAGACATGTGGTTGTAACCAGACAAGATGGACACACAGGAACAGAGGGGTTGAGGGCCCTGCTCAATGAGCATACATGCTAGAGGGAGTGGGGTAAAGTGACACAAAAGGTAAGGATAGTATTAGACTAATGACAGTTGCAAGAGAGGAATCAGTCGGGAGCTAGTAACAGTTTAATTGATACGCTTTTATGAAGAAGTGGGTTTTTAATGATTTTCTGAAGGAGTGGAGACTGGGTGAGCATTGAACGGAGGAAGGAAGTGAGTTCCACAAGAACGGTGCAGCCCTGGAGAAGTCTTGAAGGCGAGCATCAGAGGTGGGAGGGCCTAGACGGGATATACTTGTGTATTAGGGAGGATAGATAGGTGGGAGCAGCATTATGTAGAGATTTGAAAGCAAGAACCAGAATTTAAAATTGAGCCCTATATCTTACAGGAAGCCAATGTAGGGACTGACAGAAAGGTGAGGCGTGGGAGGTGCGGGTGGACGGGAAGATGAGCCTCGCCACCGCATTCATTATGGACTGTAACGGCGCAAGTTGGGAGCACGTAAGACCACTGAGAAGCGGTTTAGAGTAGTCAAGGCAAGAAAGGACAATGGAATGGACCAGCACCTTAGTCACATCTGGCGTTAAGTAGGGTCGGATGCGCGCAATGTTTTTGAGATGGAAACAACAGGATTTGGTGATAGACTGAACATGAGGCGTGAAGGAGAGGTCGGGGTCAAAGAGAACACCTAGGCAGTGAGCCTGCATGGTGGAGCTGATGGTAGCACCATTGACTTGGAGGCAGTAACCTGCTTACTGCCCCATGGCCAGTTTCCTCAATGTCCCCTTTATATATACATACAGGGAGTGCAGAATTATTAGGCAAGTTGTATTTTTGAGGATTAATTGTATTATTGAACAACAACCATGTTCTCAATGAACCCAAAAAACTCATTAATATCAAAGCTGAATATTTTTGGAAGCAGTTTTTAGTTTGTTTTTAGTTTGAGCTATTTTAGGGGGATATCTGTGTGTGCAGGTGACTATTACTGTGCATAATTATTAGGCAACTTAAAAAAAACAAATATATACCCATTTCAATTATTTATTTTTACCAGTGAAACCAATATAACATCTCAACATTCACAAATATACATTTCTGACATTCAAAAACAAACAAAACAAAAACAAATCAGTGACCAATATAGCCACCTTTCTTTGCAAGGACACTCAAAAGTCTGCCATCCATGGATTCTGTCAGTGTTTTGATCTGTTCACCATCAACATTGCGTGCAGAAGCAACCACAGCCTCCCAGACACTGTTCAGAGAGGTGTACTGTTTTCCCTCCTTGTAAATCTCCCATTTGATGATGGACCACAGGTTCTCAATGGGGTTCAGATCAGGTGAACAAGGAGGCCATGTCATTAGATTTTCTTCTTTTATACCCTTTCTTGCCAGCCACGCTGTGGAGTACTTGGACGCGTGTGATGGAGCATTGTCCTGCATGAAAATCATGTTTTTCTTGAAGGATGCAGACTTCTTCCTGTACCACTGCTTGAAGAAGGTGTCTTCCAGAAACTGGCAGTAGGACTGGGAGTTGAGCTTGACTCCATCCTCAACCTGAAAAGGCCCCACAAGCTCATCTTTGATGATACCAGCCCAAACCAGTACTCCACCTCCACCTTGCTGGCGTCTGAGTCGGACTGGAGCTCTCTGCCCTTTACCAATCCAGCCACGGGCCCATCCATCTGGCCCATCAAGACTCACTCTCATTTCATCAGTCCATAAAACCTTAGAAAAATCAGTCTTGAGATATTTCTTGGCCCAGTCTTGACGTTTCAGCTTGTGTGTCTTGTTCAGTGGTGGTCGTCTTTCAGCCTTTCTTACCTTGGCCATGTCTCTGAGTATTGCACACCTTGTGCTTTTGGGCACTCCAGTGATGTTGCAGCTCTGAAATATGGCCAAACTGGTGGCAAGTGGCATCTTGGCAGCTGCACGCTTGACTTTTCTCAGTTCATGGGCAGTTATTTTGCGCCTTGGTTTTTCCACACGCTTCTTGCGACCCTGTTGACTATTTTGAATGAAACGCTTGATTGTTCTATGATCACGCTTCAGAAGCTTTGCATCCCTCTGCAAGATATCTCACTATTTTTTACTTTTCTGAGCCTGTCAAGTCCTTCTTTTGACCCATTTTGCCAAAGGAAAGGAAGTTGCCTAATAATTATGCACACCTGATATAGGGTGTTGATGTCATTAGACCACACCCCTTCTCATTACAGAGATGCACATCACCTAATATGCTTAATTGGTAGTAGGCTTTCGAGCCTATACAGCTTGGAGTAAGACAACATGCATAAAGAGGATGATGTGGTCAAAATACTAATTTGCCTAATAATTCTGCACTCCCTGTATATGCAAAATGTTTGGTATATGTGACTGGATGGATGAATGAGACTAGTTTGGGGTTTGATTGGATGGTGTTTGTGACTAAGTAGGTTAATGAATAAGTGGGACAGGGCTGGGAGAAGGTGATGTGTGTGGAGGCTGCTTGTGGTGTTGCATGTTAGTAAGGGCGCATCTTATGGGTTTGCACATGTGTGAGGTGTGGCTGTTTGTGCTACTGCGTGTTTGAAGTTAGACTATTTTTGGAGTTGTATGTTTCTGGGGAGAGAATTGAGTATGTGTGGGGTTGCACATGTGGGAGGGAAGCTGTTTGTAAACGTGCATGTGTGGGAGGGAGGTTCTTGTGGGGTTGTGTGTAAATGGGGCTGTTTGTGGTGTAGTATGTGTGTGCACATGAATAAGGGCTGTATGTGGATAGGATCTATAGTGTGTGCTTGGGGATAGAGGTTGTAGGTCTTTTTGGAAGGAATATGGGGTCTGTATGATCGAAGTTGTAGGGTAGGTTTGGAAGGATGAGACATTTAGGGTGTTGGGGGGCGCTGTATGGTATGTTTGTTGTGTCTGTTGAACTGCATTTTTATCACGTGCAAATTAAAAGAAAACAATATATCTCGTGGCATTGAAAAATAAACCTAAAATAATACAGATATATAATGTGAAATTATTAATAATACATGTGACATGTACTCCTTCTGAGTACCTCCAACAGGTCATCTTCCTTGATGCTATCAGCAGACTATGGAGTGCTTCAGACCCAGTTGCCGAAGCATGACATGGGTTAATGAGGACTACTTTCAGCAGACTAGGCTGCAGCAGTTCTAGCTATCTCTCCTAAAGAGAGCTCATCTCCTGTAAAGCAGTGATTATAGATTTTCTCCACACATTACTCGAAATCGAATGTAGGGGGTAGAAAAGATATATAATCACTGCATCCACTATACACACACACTACATCCACTATATACACAATAAATCCACTATGATTTTTGGTGCAAGCTACATTAGAAGTTTAGGAGAACTACACATTCATATGAACACAAACATACACATGCAGACACAAACACAAATGTATTTAACTGTGTCTATAATGAAAATGTACATAAATAACTGTTATATATTTTTGGAATTCTGGTGGGAAAAATATTGTCTAAAAGTACTTACAAATTTATACTTAGTGTTGTCGCGAACCCGGAATTTTCGGTTCGCGAACGGCGAACGCGAACTTCCGCAAATGTTCGCAAAACGGCGAACCGCGCGAACCGCCATTGATTTCAATGGGCAGGCAAATTTTAAAAACAACTGGGACTCTTTCTGGCCACAATAGTGATGGAAAAGTTGTTTCAAGGGGACTAACACCTGGACTGTGGCATGCCAGAGGGGGATCCATGGCAAAACTCCCATGGAAAATTGCACAGTTGATGCAGAGTCTGCTTTTAATCCATAAAGGGCAGAAATCACCTAACATTGACACCTGTCCTCAAAGCCCAGCCCTGATACACACTGACACAGAGCAGAATAGAGACTGTTCCCTGTCCACAGAGACCATGATACACACTGACACAGAGCAGAATAGGGACTGTTACCCCTACATATGGTCACTTGGCAGATATGGATTGACACCTGTCCTCAAAACCCCTGATACACACTGACACAGAGCAGAATAGGGACTGTTCCTCCTACATAGGGTCACTTGGCAGATATGGATTGACACCTGTCCTCAAAACCCCTGATACACACTGACACAGAGCAGAATAGGGACTGTTCCCCCTACATAGGGTCACTTGGCAGATATGGATTGACACCTGCCCTCAAAACCCCTGATACACACTGACACAGAGCAGAATAGGGACTGTTCCCCCTACATAGGGTCACTTGGCAGATATGGATTGACACCTGTCCTCAAAACCCCTGATACACACTGACACAGAGCAAAATAGAGACTGTTCCCTGTCCACAGAGACCATGATACACACTGACACAGAGCAGAATAGAGACTGTTCACCGTCCACAGAGACCATGATACACACTGACACAGAGCAGAATAGGGACTGTTACCCCTACATATGGTCACTTGGCAGATATGGATTGACACCTGTCCTCAAAACCCCTGATACACACTGACACAGAGCAGAATAGGGACTGTTCCTCCTACATAGGGTCACTTGGCAGATATGGATTGACACCTGTCCTCAAAACCCCTGATACACACTGACACAGAGCAGAATAGGGACTGTTCCCCCTACATAGGGTCACTTGGCAGATATGGATTGACACCTGTCCTCAAAACCCCTGATACACACTGACACAGAGCAGAATAGGGACTGTTCCCCCTACATAGGGTCACTTGGCAGATATGGATTGACACCTGTCCTCAAAACCCCTGATACACACTGACACAGAGCAGAATATAGACTGTTCCCTGTCCACAGAGACCATGATACACACTGACACAGAGCAGAATAGAGACTGTTCACCGTCCACAGAGACCATGATACACACTGACACAGAGCAGAATAGGGACTGTTCCCCCTACATAGGGTCACTTGGCAGATATGGATTGACACCTATCCTAATGATCCCTGATACACACTGACACAGAGCAGAATAGAGACTGTTCCCCCTACATAGGGTCACTTGGCAGATATGGATTGACACCTGTCCTCAAAACCCCTGATACACACTGACACAGAGCAGAATAGGGACTGTTCCCCCTACATAGGGTCACTTGGCAGATATGGATTGACACCTATCCTAATGATCCCTGATACACACTGACACAGAGCAGAATAGAGACTGTTCCCCCTACATAGGGTCACTTGGCAGATATGGATTGACACCTGTCCTCAAAACCCCTGATACACACTGACACAGAGCAGAATAGAGACTGTTCCCTGTCCACAGAGACCATGATACACACTGACACAGAGCAGAATAGAGACTGTTCACCGTCCACAGAGACCATGATACACACTGACACAGAGCAGAATAGGGACTGTTCCCCCTACATAGGGTCACTTGGCAGATATGGATTGACACCTGTCCTCAAAACCCCTGATACACACTGACACAGAGCAGAATAGAGACTGTTCACCGTCCACAGAGACCATGATACACACTGACACAGAGCAGAATAGAGACTGTTCACCGTCCACAGAGACCATGATACACACTGACACAGAGCAGAATAGAGACTGTTCCCTGTCCACAGACACCATGATACACACTGACACAGAGTGTCCGCGTGAAATAGGGCCGTGAGTAATGACGTCACGGGTAGCCTGCCCATAGTATCGCATAGGGTGGAAGAGCTGATAGGACATCTGAAACGTATTGGGATGGAGATGCTTAATTGTTCTCCAAAATGCTTGACACCACCCTATAGTGAATCTCTGCAAACTTTAATACCATCAGAGGAGGAAGAATGTGGCAGCCCACTGGGATTATTCGAAAAATTTCAAATTGATGATTTTCCAGACCCTGGGGTTGACATTAGTCCAGATTTACATCTTGTGACCCATGAGGATGTTCCAGGCACTACTTGTGAAATAAAGACAGATAATAAAGTGAATGATCCTTCTCCTTGGGACTTGCACCCTGTCGTTGAAGGTGGAGTAGGCAATGGCAAGAGCATGCTGTGGGTAGTCAGTGCAAACACTCTCTTACGGGTGAATAATGAGGAGACTAACTATGATGACGTTATTTGCGTTGAAAGTAATGATGCCAGAGATCTTTTGAAACCATATGGAAGGAACGAATTGGTTAAAAGAAAGGCAAGAGACCACCTGCATATAGACAAGAATACGCATAAGAGAAAGAAGAGAACAGGTGAAAAAGAGAAGCTGCAGACTGCCTATCTGCAAATAGTTGAGTTATGTCCTGAAGATGTCCGTGTTACCACAGTGCAGACTCTGTTTGATACACTACTGAGGAGAGTCAGAGAAACCCCAGATCTTCACGTATTGGATGAGTCGGTGCGTGGAGTTGCAGAGAACGTAGAACAAGAAATATTTAAACTTTTCCTGTGTACTGACAGCAGATATACATAGGGTCACTTGGCAGATATGGATTGACACCTGTCCTCAAAACCCCTGATACACACTGACACAGAGCAGAATAGAGACTGTTCCCTGTCCACAGAGACCATGATACACACTGACACAGAGCAGAATTGGGACTGTTACCCCTACATAGGGTCACTTGGCAGATATGGATTGACAAATCCCTGACAAACAGCTACCACATGCAAGGAAGGCAGCAGGGGCGCAAATGACCCACTCCCGACGCGGGAAGGTAGTGACGACAAATAACAATACAGGACTCTTTAGAGGCCCTGTAATTGTAATCAGTCCACTTGAAATCCTTTAACTTTGATCAATTGGAGGGAAGTCTGGTGCAGAGCCACTGACCCATGCGCAGGGCCAGCCTTAGGCCTTTGGGCGCCCTGTGCAAGAAATCTTCACCCTGTCACACCCATGTGCAAGAAATCTTCACCCTGTCACACACACACACACACAGGCAGACAGCCATACACACGCACACACACAACTGCGACTGACTAGGTTTGTCACCTCCTCAAAAGGACGCATGAGCCTACAAGCATTGCGCATGAGCGTCCAGTAACGTGGCAAAAAAATTCCCAGCTCCCCAGAGGCTGTCCTAGCACCCCGGTCATACAAATATTCATTAACAGCTTTTTCTTGTTGGAGCAGGCGGTCGAACATTAGGAGTGTTGAATTCCAACGTGTAGGGCTGTCGCAAATCAAGCGCCTCACTGGCATGTTGTTTCGCCGCTGGATATCGTCAAAGTGAGCCATGGCCGTGTAGGAACGCCTGAAATGGCCACACACCTTCCTGGCCTGCTTCAGGACATCCTGTAAGCCTGTGTACTTATGCACAAAGCGTTGTACGATCAGATTACACACATGTGCCATGCACGGCACATGTGTCAACTTGCCCAACTTCAATGCCGCTATCAAATTTTTTCCGTTGTCACACACCACTTTGCCGATATCCAGTTGCTGTGGAGTCAGCCACTTTTCCACCTGTGCGTTCAGGGCGGACAGGAGTGCTTGTCCGGTGTGACTCTCTGCTTTCAAGCAAGTCAAACCCAAGACGGCGTGACACTGCCGTATCCGGGATGTGGAATAGTACCTGGGGAGCTGGGGGGGTGCCGTTGATGTGGAGCAAGAAGCAGCGGCACAAGAGGACTCAGCCGAGGAGGTTATGGAAGAGGATGGAGTAGGAGGAGTAGAGGAGGTGGCAGCAGGACTGCCTGCAATTCGTGGCGGTGTCACCAACTCCTCTGCAATGCCACGCATTCCTTGCTTGTCAGCCGTCAGCAGGTTTACCCAATGCGCAGTGTAGGTGATATACCTGCCCTGACCATGCTTTGCAGACCAGGTATCAGTGGTCAGATGGACCCTTGCCCCAACACTGTGTGCCAGACATGCCATGACTTCCTTTTGCACAATCGAGTACAAGTTGGGGATTGCCTTTTGTGAAAAGAAATTCCGGCCGGGTACCTTCCACTGCGGTGTCCCAATAGCTACAAATTTTTTGAACGCCTCAGACTCAACCAGATTGTATGGTAAAAGCTGGCGGGCTAATAGTTCGGACAAGCCAGCTGTCAGACGCTGGGCAAGGGGGTGACTTGGTGACATTGGCTTCTTACGCTCAAACATGTCCTTGACAGAAACACATGACTGTGGGCAGATGAGCGGGAACTGCTCAAGGCGGGAGACGGAGTGGCGGATGGTTGAGAGGGGGCAAGAAGGACAGCAGTGGTTGACGTGGCTGAAGATGCTGGACCAGGAGGAGGATGGCAGCTTAGAGTAGGCGTGCTGCTTGTACTCATGTGTTGATCCCATAGGCGTTTGTGATGTGAGATTATGTGCCTACGCAAAGCAGTTGTACCTAGGTGGGTGTTGGACCTCCCACGACTCAGTTTCCTTTGGCACAGGTTGCAAATGGCATCGCTGTTGTCAGAGGCAGACACACAAAAAAAATGCCACACTGCTGAGCTCTGCAATGACGGCATTCTGGTGGTGGACACAGCATGCGTTGATTGGCGTGCTGTCGGGCTGACCCCGGGTGCCGATGCATGCTGTCTAACTGTGCCACTAGCTCCTTGCGACGACCCCCCCCTGCTTCCAACTCGTCTCCTCCTCCTCCTCTCTGTCTCCCCATCTGAACTTTCGCCCTGTTCTTCTTATTGCCGAGCGGGCACCCACGTGACATCCATGGACGCATCGTCATCATCAACCGCTTCGCTTGTATCTGACAACTCAGAAAAGGAAGCAGCAGCGGGTACAACATCATCATCATCACACCGTACCTCCATGTGTTTAATGCTGCCTGCCTGAGACATATCCCTGTTATCTACATCCTCTAGCAATAATGGTTGCGCATCACTCATTTCTTCAAACGGGTGTGTGAATAACTCCTCTGACATACCAAGTAAAGCGGCTGTGGTGCTAGTTTTGGTGGTGGCGGCAGGCGGGTGAGTGCTATCTTGAGAGGTGCCTGAAGCTAAGCTGGAGGAGGATGGTGCGTCAAGGTTCTGAGCGGAGGCTGTACAAGATTGGGTGTCCTGTGTTAGCCAGTCAACTAAGTCCTCAGAACTTTTCAAGTTCAGGGTACGTGGCTTCTGAAAACTGGGCATTATTCTAGGGCAAAAGGGAATCACAGCACCACGACCACGACGGCCCCTGCGGGGTGGCCTGCCTCTGCCTGTCATTTTTTTTGGGATTAGTGGTACTATGCGTGCAAGCTACTGTGAGACCAGATATGATTGGCAATGTGCACTGGAACAGTTCTGCAGAGCACACACTGTAGGCCTGAGACACCCGCTTGAAGACAAGTAACTGCTATTCAATCTATAACAGTGAAAAACAAATTTTGGTTTTAAAAGCACGCTATAGAGACACCAAATATGATTGGCAACTGTCAAAGCACGCTGGAACAGGTCTACAGAGCACACGCTAAAGTAGGCCTGACACCCAGACGCTTGCAGACAACTAACTGATCTTCTATTACAGTGAAAAAAAATGATTTCTTTAAAATCTAAAGCTTAAGCTATTGTTAAAACAGATATGAGTGGTGGCACTGACTGTGCAAATGGGCAAGGCATCCAACCTGACACAGAAGCTGGCAGGCAGGCAACTGCTCTTCTATTACAGTGAAAACAAATTATTTATTTTAAATGTAAAGCTTAACCAATTGTTAAAACAGATATGAGTGGTGGCACTGGGCATGAAGGCACAGTATCCAATGTGAACCTCACACAGAAGCTGGCAGGCAGGCAACTGCTCTTCTATTACAGTGGAAACAAAATTTTGGTTGTAAAAGCACGCTATAGAGACACAAGATATGAGTGGCAACTGTCAAAGCACGCTGGCACAGGTCTGCAGAGCACACGCTGAAGTAGGCCTGAAACACAGACGCTTGCAGACAACTAACTGCTCTTCTATTACAGTGAAAAAAAATTATTTATTTTAAATGTAAAGCTTAACCAATTGTTAAAACAGATATGAGTGGTGGCACTGGGCTAGTTGGCACAGTATCCAATGTGAACCTCACACAGAAGCTGGCAGGCAGGCAACTGCTCTTCTATTACAGTGAATTTTTTTTTTATTTTAAATCTAAAGCTTAACCAATTGTTAAAACAGATATGAGTGGTGGCACTGGGCTAGTGGGCACAGTATCCAATGTGAACCTCACACAGAAGCTGGCAGGCAGGCAACTGCTCTTCTATTACAGTGGAAACAAAATTTTGGTTGTAAAAGCACGCTATAGAGACACAAGATATGAGTGGCAACTGTCAAAGCACGCTGGCAGGGTTGTGCAGGGCACACGCTGAAGGAAGGCCTGACAGAGCCGCTTGAAGGACACTGACTGTCTGCTATTAGCTTACACTGGAAACCTTTTTTCTTTGTAAAAGCACGCTAAAGAGACACCAGATATGATTGGCAACTGTCAAAGCACGCTGGCACAGGTCTGCAGAGCACACGCTGAAGTAGGCCTGACACCCAGACGCTTGCAGACAACTAACTGATCTTCTATTACAGTGAAAAAAAATGATTTCTTTAAAATCTAAAGCTTAACCAATTGTTAAAACAGATATGAGTGGTGGCACTGGGCAAGTAGGCACAGTATCCAATGTGAACCTCACACAGAAGCTGGCAGGCAGGCAACTGCTCTTCTATTACAGTGGAAACAAAATTTTGGTTGTAAAAGCACGCTATAGAGACACCAGATATGATTGGCAACTGTCAAAGCACGCTGGCACAGGTCTGCAGAGCACACGCTGAAGTAGGCCTGACACCCAGACGCTTGCAGACAACTAACTGATCTTCTATTACAGTGAAAAAAAATGATTTCTTTAAAATCTAAAGCTTAAGCTATTGTTAAAACAGATATGAGTGGTGGCACTGACTGTGCAAATGGGCAAGGCATCCAACCTGACACAGAAGCTGGCAGGCAGGCAACTGCTCTTCTATTACAGTGAAAAAAAATGTTTTATTTTAAATCTAAAGCTTAACCAATTGTTAAAACAGATATGAGTGGTGGCACTGGGCTAGTGGGCACAGTATCCAATGTGAACCTCACACAGAAGCTGGCAGGCAGGCAACTGCTCTTCTATTACAGTGAAAAAAAAATATTTATTTTAAATGTAAAGCTTAACCTATTGTTAAAACAGATATGAGTGGTGGCACTGGGCAAATAGGCACAGTATCCAATGTGAACCTCACACAGAAGCTGGCAGGCAGGCACCTGCAATTACATTACACAGGAAAAAAAAAAAAAAAAAGCAGCCTGATATTATAGCCCTAAAAAGGGCTTTTTGGGGTGCTGTCCTTACAGCAGAGATCAGATGAGTCCTTCAGGATTGTAGTGGACACTGAATACCCTAGCCTAGCTATCAATTTCCCTATCTAATCAGCAGCAGCTAAACTTTCCCTCCTCTCACTAAGCATGCATCTTCCAAATGAATCGAAAATGGATGCTGGGAGGGAGGTTGGAGGGTGTGGAAGGGAGGGAGTGCTGCTGATTGGCTGGAATGTGTCTGCTGACCGAGAGGCACAGGGTCAAAGTTTGCCCAATGATGACGAATAGGGGGCGGATCGAACTGCGCATGTGTCCGCCCGCTGCGGCGAACGCGAACACGCTAATTTCGCCGGGAACTGTTCGCCGGCGGACAGTTCGGTACATCACTATTTATACTATATAGTCACATAGCATAGAACATTTCAGTGCAGAACTGTGATCTTTAAATGTAGCAGTAGGAACAAGACAGACATTTTCAAAGGTGAACCATTTGCCTCCTACATTCGGACCGTAAATACCTTTTTACATGAAAACTCCATTGTACATTGCCTGTTTCAGATCCACAACATGACATGTTTTTCTCAGTTACCTTATTGCTATAAGTAATCAAAAAAACAAACACTTTTTTAATCCTTAGTTCGTTAGTGGCGTCTATTTGCGCATTTTTCTTACGTTGTTTCTGGGAATTCAATTTATAACATGTTATGTCTTGCAAAAATTTTGACTAATTACTTGCTGTAAAACTGTAGAGAAAAATATTTTGGTGAAATACACAGACATGAAAATCTCTATAAATACCAATAAAATTCTTAATTGTTGTCGGGTCACGTGGAAAGGCAAGATACTCATACGCATTTACACAAGTATCTCAGTCAACACGTTAAACTGACAAATATTCATTTAATGCATTAATAACCTCGTACATATATGTCACCACGGGTTATTTACGAAGAACTATTCTGCTTAATTAGGCAAACGCAATTGCAAAAGTGGATCATTCAGCATATATATTGCATTTGTCTCCATAGTGGTTGCTCCAATTTTAGAATTTTGCCCCAGAATTGTGTTTTATAAATAACTCTTGTTGTGTTTCCAACAAGGACTCCTTGCTAAATATGTATTTCGCCTAACATGTGCACATGCTTAAAATACAAATAAACAATAAAATAGTGAAATTGAATGATTGAATTTAGTAGTCAGTTAATAACTGTACCATCGAAGTTCACATCAGAACAGTCAAGGCAGGTGCAGAGCAGCTAGCTGAACCTCCCCAGAAACATGGATACATATCCTGTATTCTCATGCCAGAGGATGCAAGCAGGTTCCTAGCACAAGACCAGAGAAACCATGGCCTTTTTGATGTTTTGTTGAATTGTAGTATTTCTTTTTCTAATTATGGATTTCTCTATTACTTGTGATTCAACACCATAGAAAACTTGTGTGGACTGACTGACTATGTCAGGAATACAGAACCCCAACACGAGAGTGTAATAATATAGCATGGATATATTATACCGTACCTTAGAGTGGCTAGGCTTATCCAAGAAATCAGGAATAGTGAATAACAAGAGCCAAGTCAATGTATAATTGCCAGCTAATGCCAAGATCAGAACCAGAAATATAATACAAGGATCAAAATTAGAACCAATACAGGGCAATGACATATGCCCTGACAACCTTTCTATAGTTTTACTCTTTAAGATAATTTGAATTCAAATGTTTTTTTTGCAGGCAGTGACATCATTAGCGTCATGATATCAGCGCACACGTACCACGTCATAAAAGAGGCACAGCTACAGAGGCCGTGTCAGAACTGCTATGGAGAGGAGAGGGACCATGGGAAAGGTCTCCCTTCACTTGCAGAATGTTCCCAGCCTGTGTCCAAGACTGGGCAACAAAAGGTATGCTAACAGACTATAAATTAGCACTGTGCATATGCTCTTGCTGCATTGGTATCTCTTTTCAAATAATTTTTATTAAAGTTTTACATATTTGTATAACAACAGGAATATAAACATTGTATTTGGGGGTAGGAAGGGAAGGGAAACTTGGAAATGGAAAAGAATGACCATCCAGTATTACAATAGGCATGACAGTGTATATGGCAAAAATAAAAATAATATGTTTTTACATCAATGCACTTTAATAACAAATATGTCAAAGACCATATGCTGTTTTGATTTTTTCTTCCCACTTGTCCCAATTATATTTTAATATTGGGAAACCACGCATATGAGCTCTATGTGATAATTCGTGTGCCTTGTTTTCTAGAATCAAATTAAAAACTTCCCTGAGAGATGGCACATCTTGGGACTTCCAATGTCTAGGTAAACAGGATGTAGCAGCGATCAAAATGTGACCTATGATTATTTTGTCTGTTCTATTAATGGATTCCGGGAGTTTTTTAAATAAGGCTAGTTCCGAGGTTAAAATGCTAATGGTCCTGTTCACTTTAATAATTAGGTCGTGAATCAATTTCCAATATTTAGTTAATTTAGGACAGAACCACCAAATATGGGCCATATTGCCCACACCCCCACAATCCCTCCAACACCGGTCAGAATACATATTGTTCATGTTGTGCAATCTAGACGGGGCCAGGTACCAACGATATAAAATTTTATAATGATTTTCAAAGTGGTCGGTGCAATACGAAATACCTTTTAAAGCTTTAAAAAAACCGAACCATTCTTCTAGATCGTACTGGGCACCCAACTCCGTCTCCCATGACAACATGTGTTTTAATTTAACTAGGGGCTTGGCGTTATAAAACGAGTAGCATAAGGATATCGTGCCTTTACTAGTGGGGCTGCATAAAAAAGCTTTCTCTAATGGAGACATCTCAAGCGTTTTATAGTTTTTATCCGTTTCAGGTACTTTATATTGTTCTTTCAATTTGTCAATGATTACCTTACAATCCAACTCACATACATTCGTTAATCCATACTTAAGTTTCAATTTTTCCAAAGAAAGAATAGCATTGCCGTGGAAAAAATTGTCAAGATTAGTTATAGAGCATTCCTTCAACAGTTCTATTTTTAAGGTTGGAATATAATCTTTCAATAATTCAATAGGCATTGCTCTATATAGGCTGGGAGAATGATCATTTTTAAAAACAATATCCCAGGCCTTAAGTGTAGTCTTGGTGGATAAAAATAACTTTGTAATTCCAGGTCTTTTCTTAGAGTTTAACCAGGGTAATTCCGACAGTCTAACCGGTAAAATTCTGGATTCTTCTATTTCCATCCATATGGGTTTATCAACCTGATTGCCAAAGCTCACAGCCACTGCAGCGTTAGTGGCGAAATAATATTTGCGGAAATCGGGAACACCGATACCGCCATTCGATTTGTGGTGCTGCAGGGAAGTGAGCTTCACTCGAGCAGGCCTATTCCCCCAGATGAACTTCATAATTGTCGAATGAACTTTATTAAAAAATGATAATGGGATGGACAAAGGGATGGTCCTAAAAAAATATAGAATTTTTGGAAGTATCGTCATCTTAACAGATGCGACCCTCCCCAGCCATGAAAGTTCCATTCCGCCCCATCTCTCCATCTCCTTTTGTAGGTCCGACCATGCTTTCCTCAAGTTGTGATTATGCATATTTACCAAATTTTTACATAAATTAATGCCAAGATATTCCATGTAGTCAGCTCTCCAATCAAATAAATATAATTTCTTAAGGGCAATAGTTTCCGAATTTTTTAAATGAAATGGAAGGGCCTGAGACTTAGACTCGTTTAATTTGTAGTACGATATTTCGCCAAATTGAGTTAAAATGTCTTTGAGGTGGCTCAAAGATTCTTTTGGGTTTTTGACAGCTAGAATTATGTCGTCTGCAAACAGGCCAATTTTGTGAGCGGATTCTTTAACAACAATTCCTGCAATTTGTGGGGTTATTCTAATTAGTTCAGCCAGGGGTTCTATTGCTAAAACAAATAGAATTGGGGATAAAGGGCACCCCTGTCTCGTCCCATTGGTTAGAGAGAACGTTTTAGACGAAAAACCGGAAGCCGAGACATGGGCGGAAGGTGCACAGTATAGCGCCTTAACTGCTGTGATAAAGGATAGTGGTATGTTGAATCTTTCTAACGTTCTCCATAAATATCCCCAATGTATCCTGTCAAACGCCTTCTCTGCATCTAGAGATAGAAGCAATGAAGGCGTTTTGGTCATATTGATGTGCTGAATCAAGTTTATGAATCTTCTAGTCCCATCGGGCGCCTGTCTATCCTTTACAAAACCCACTTGATCCTTATTTATTAGCAATGGGATTAATTTGGTTAATCTATTTGCGAGAACTTTAGAATAAATCTTTGAATCATTATTGATTAGGGAAATGGGTCTAAAATTGTGGCATCTATCAGGAGTTTTACCTGGTTTTGGTAAGGTGACTATTCGTGCGCTCAAGGACTCCTCTGGCATCGTTCCCCCGGACTTATAGGAATTGAATAATTTGGTCATGTGGGGAATCAAAATTTCTTGAAAAGTTTTATAATATAAAATAGTGAATCCATCGGGGCCAGGGGCTTTTCCGGATGGCATAAGTTTAATCGCCTCAGCTATCTCTTTTGCTGATATTTCACATTCTAAACTCTCCAAGTGTTCTGGAGACAACCGAGGCAACGTCACTCTGTCTAAGAATTTATCAATGGTTGTTGCAGAAGGCTGGGTAAGGTTCGAATCGCGTTCCAAATTATAAAGTTTACCATAATACTCTGCAAACATGTCACTTATTTTAGTAGGATGAAACACTTTTCGCCCCTGATCATCAAGTAAATATGCTATTTTTGATTGTGCATTCACATGCCGGAGTTTGGATGCCAGAAGAGTAGAGGCCCTGTTGCCTTTTAAGTAAAACGTTTTCCTGAGACGTCTCACCATAAGAGATGTACGATCTAAATTAATTTTGTTAATTTTAGCCTTAATTTCCCCTATCATTGCTGATAGGGAAGACGAGGGACCACATTTATTGGCCTGGTTCAAATTGTACAGTTCTTTTTCCAATGTTCTTAAATTATTACTATTAAGTTTCTTCAGGTGAGACGCTCTAGAAATAAAATGACCTCTTAACACAGCCTTATGCGCATTCCAAGACACCTCGCCAGGAACCTCGGGTGAGGCATTTTCCAAAAAATAATCGCTCAAAGCTTTCTCCGTCAATGATCTATTCACAACATCGTTTAATAAATAATCGCCTAATTTCCAGGATCTATTCGGGGCTAAAGAAGCAATTTCGTCAATATGCATTATGATTGGAGCATGGTCAGACCAGTTAATGTCTAAGATATCAGATTTCAAGATGTGCGGAATTAAAGCGTTCTGGACCATAAACCTGTCTAGCCTGGAATACATATTTTTAGAAACAGAATAATACGTAAAATCTCTTTCATTCTCATGCATCAGTCTCCAGGAATCATATAAACCACATTCAATCATGTATCTGGAACATTTGTTTGCTAATCTGTCGCTGTCCCCTCTATGTTGTTGATCATTGTCTTCTCTAGCGTTATCCAATTCACCGTCCATAACAAAATTCGTATCGCCACACATTACCAAGCTGCCTCTCACATTCTCATTCACTAGGTCCATCAATTTCCTAAAGAACTGCAACTGACCGGTGTTGGGAAAATACACGTTCACTATGGTATAATCAATAGTGTTAAGTGAACCTATCCATATTAAATACCTCCCTTCATCATCCGTCATTACTTTGTTCGTCGAACATGCTACATTCCTGTGGAAGAAAATTGATGTACCTCTAGACTTGGATTTATAAGTGCTATGATATTGGACTGGGAAAAGCTTTGACATAATCTTATGTGTTCTATCATTTTTAAAATGCGTTTCCTGTACACAGATGACATCTGATTTGTTGGATTTTGCTTCTTTGAATAGTAAGCGTCTTTTGTGGGCGGTGTTCAGGCCTCTCACATTAAATGACATATATTTTAAAACCATAATTTATGGAACAGCAATGCTTGATAAAGAGTAAAAGGAGATTCAACTTTGTGAGAGTCCGAACAACCGCCTTCCAATAAAGAAACATCCAACAATACCGTCACACCAAACTCAAGATGTGTACATGTGTGTACGGGAATAAATGAACGAATTTGTGCAAGTCGCTGATGCCACATAATATGCATTTTTGTGTGAGGTATTTCTGTGATTCGTGGTCTGTAAACATTTCTACCAAATTTTAAAGGATGGATGGTCAAAGAAAATATAAAAATAAAAATATCAACGGGGTACAAAAAACTTGGGTATACACCCCTATCAGGGGAAATAAACAAACAGTGAAAAAGGGCCATGAGGGAGAGCAAAAAAAGTTTCTCCATCTCAGGGTATTAGGCCCAGGTTGGGGGGAGAGAAGGCTGCTGGATACAAGGGGAGCAATATTAATGAACAAAAAAAAAAAAAAATATATATAAATAAAAATAAAAAAAAATAAAACAAAGAGGCAGCTGTAAAATATGACATTTTGAAAGGACAAAAATCACGGAAAAAAAAAAAAATAATAATAAAATTAAATATGTAATGATATACAAAAAAAACAAGGGACCATAGAATAATATTGATTGTAAAAGTTTGGAAAGGTTTAAGTGGTCAAATCGGTTTCTGAAATAAACCGTTAAGTCTCATGTCAAATAGTCTTTGGTGTGCAAACTCTAAGGACAGTCATAACCAGGAGAAACAAGTCAAAATCCAAAGTAATCCCGCTAAAACTCCAGACTAGAGCAGAACCCAAAAGCCTGTTGCAGAGATAAAGTTTTCTCAGAACCAGGCCATAAAAATCAATAGAGAATAGAGAAAAATCATGAAGATAAACGTGTATATATAAAAATAAAAATTAAAAAAATCCTTAGTGAAAATAGGAAGAACATCTGAACTTGAAGTGTCGAACGATTTACGACCGTGGAAAATGAAGACTGTAGCTCTATGAACTGGAAACTCAGGAAGCGTCCGATTTGCTTCTCTTGCTGGCCTGCAGAGGAGTAGATGGCGATAGTCTATGAGGCGATACCTGACTCCTATTCATGGATTGGATGAGTTCCATTCCTTCCTCAGGCGACGTGATTATAAAATTCCTGCCATCCATGCGGAAAAGGACTTTAACCGGGAATCCCCATCTATATCTTATCCCTCTTCGTCTTAGTTCCGCGGTAAAAAGTTGAAATTCTCTGCGTCGCCTCATTGTTTGGGCAGAGAAGTCTAGGAAGACCTTCATGCCGCTGTAGTCCCCCGTGAGACCTGACGTGCGTACTGCACCCAGAAATTCCTCTTTAATGTGGTAATAGTGAAATCTCACTATCACATCTTTGGGTGCAGCCGCAGGCGCATTACCAGGTTTAGGCAATCTATGGATGCGGTCCAGTAGCAGATCCGTATTTTTAGCAGTTGGTAGAGCTGCCTTCACCATTGCCTGGAAATAACTTTGTAATTCCAGAGAGTCTATATTTTCAGGGATCCCCCTGATCCTTAGGTTATTACACCTACTTCTATCCTCGGCGTCCGCTAATTTTTCCGCCTGTTGGTGTACTTGCTTCTGAAGCTCTTTTACAGTTTCAACCAAATCCAGGTGAGATTGCTCTTGAGAGTGCAATCTATTCTCTATTATCTCCGTCCGCTGATTAATGCCCTCCATGGCTCCATACAAAGTGTCAAAGTCCTTCTTAAAGTCGTTTTTCAGATCGACTCTCAAATCTTTAATGAGTTGTATTATCATGCCAGCTGATGGTGGCAGATCATCCGCCAATTCAGGTGGCATATTAGGATTGTAAGTCGCAGCCATAAATGTGGTGGTAGCCATATTGGAGGTGGCAGTGGCCATCTTGGGAGTGGAATATGCAATGTCTGGTCTGGCAGCCATCTTTGTTAATGCATCATGACCTTTTCTCTGTGGTAGTGCAGAGAAAGTACTTGTTTGGAGCATTTCAGCTCCTATTTCCATATTTTGGTCCTCTGGGCTTTCCATAGCCCTTACTGTGCCTTTAAGAATTGTGGGTCGGATAGCAGAGCCCCCCCCCACCGGGACCGACAACCTGGAGGCCGAGGATCCCGATGGGGAGCGAGACCTCACACTACCCTCCCCTTTACTTGCAGCCCGGTCACTTTTGTAAGTGAGTGACCGGGCTGCTCTATGCTGAGACCGCGAGCGGCTTGCTGGGTGGTCCTTGCCGCTCGTGGGAGACACAGCTCTGTGCTCCGAGCATGCAGAGTGCTCGGAGCACTCTGAGCCGCACACAGAGGTGTCGGCTAGTGCGGCCGCGGTCCCGCCGCTCTCTGGATGCCGCGAGCGGGTCGCGACCGCACAGGCATACGATTTGGCATGGGAGACCGGGAGGGAGGTGGGGAGGGATTTCCCCGGCGCCACCAACGAGATTTTAAGCGGCGAAACCAGCCGCGAGCCAGGCTTGGAGGCAGGGGAGTGAGCCTGGGAACCCTTACTCACCCCAGCAGCTCCTGCTCCCGATTTCTTCATTGCAGGTACAGATTTTTCAGCTTTCTTCGTCCTCTCCATGTTAGGACTTGTATTAACTGTTATGATTTAAAAATAAAGTTTCTCCATTTCAATTAAATTGTCATTTTATGAATTAAATTGCCCCCCTTGTCCAGGAGCCTCTCTAAAACGTGGCCATCTAAGATGGTGGCCAAGACACGCCCCCGCATTGGTATCTCTAACCGTGTGGCATGTCCCCTTTCTTCTAGACTCAGTATAACCATAATTTTCTCCACCAAGGTGGAGCACACAGGGGCACAATTCAAGTGATGTCACTTGAGTGGGTGTGCTTATGGGGCACAAATATTTTTGCCTAGTGGGTGCAAAAATCCTTGCACCAGCCCTGCTTCTGCCTGCTAGTAAGAAGGGAAGGAGAAAGGTGCATTAATAACTGCTGGGGGACACAAGGTAATTGTTCCCAGAAAGTGTAGAATGAGCACTTCATTAGAAGTGCTCATTCCAAGCTCAATGGTCTGCATTTTCTGCCCTTAGTTGGCAGGCCTGCGTGATGGGCAGACAGCCTGGCATGCATTCACACTAGGTTGACATTTCAATTCTTTGGGCACACCTGCACCCCATGTTTTGCATCAGTGGCCCACCTCCTTTAACTCCACACACCAATGTCCTGCTTCTCAGCATGCTAATGTTGGATGAGAAATGAAAGTTAGAGATTAGCATAGGGTATGTGTATTCTTATCAATGCTTCTTATGTTTTATGTTGAGAAGATTCTGAAATTAGGCCATCATAATTGTCAGCAACAGGCCCAATGCCTCCTCATAACACATTTATGCTACATCACTAGACAGGAGCAGACAAGTGGCTTCTACTTATAAATCTTACTCATATTGCTTAAAGGGACACAAGACATTCAGCCTAGAGTTGAGCGGACACCTGGATGTTCGGGTACGGCGGGTTCGGCCGAACTTTGAAAAAAAAGTCCGGGTTCGTGCTCGAACTTGACCCCGAACTTGACCCCGAACCCCATTGAAGTCAATGGGGACCCAAACTTTTGGGCACAAAAATACCTCTAAAAAAGTCCTGGAAAGGGCTAGAGGGCTGCAAAATGAAGTAAAATGGGGGGAAGAGAAGGACAAGTGTCAAACAAATGTGGATAGGGAAATCACTTAAAATAACATAAAAATTAAAAATACAGCTGAGCTATAAAATAGCACTAGATGGAATCTTTGATTTTAGCTTGGAAGAACATAAATAAAAATCTAAAGCATGGCTGTCAGGATCACCAGAATTATCCATTTGAGAGATGGTTGGAGTGTAGGGAAGCGGTTCCCAAAGTGTGGGTCGCGACCCACTGGTGGGTCGCAGGGCGAGTCCCAGTGGGTCGCGCTGACCCACACATCCAGGGCCGCCGGCTAGTCAGGCAGACTGACACCAGGAGGGAGCCCGGCGGCTTGCCCTGTATGCCGCCGGGCTCCATCCAGTCAGTCTGCCCAGCAGCTCCGGTCTGCAGCTCCGCCGGGTGCAGAGCTGCAGACCATGTGATAGAAGTCTCGCGAGCTCCCAGAGCGTTACCATGGCAACACTCTGGGAGCTCGCGAGACTTTTATTACACTGTCTGCAGCTCAGCACCCGGCGGAGCTGCAGACCGGAGTGTTAACCCACCGGACCACCAGGGAGACACTGGACCACCAGGGATGTCTAATGGAGGTAGGGCACACAGCCAAAACAATGCCCCCCCCAATGTAACCCCTTCACCCCCTGCCCCCCCATGTAACCCCTTCACTCCCTGCCCTCCCCCCCATGTAACCCCTTCACTCCCTGCCCTCCCCCCATGTAACCCCTTCACTCCCTGTCCCCCCATGTAACCCCTTCACTCCCTGCCCTCCCCCCATGTAACCCCTTCACTCCCTGCCCTCCCCCATGTAACCCCTTCACTCCCTGCCCTCCCCCCATGTAACCCCTTCACCCCCTGCCCTCCCCCCAATGTAACCCCTTCACTTCCTGCCCCCCAATGTAACCCCTTCACTCCCTGCCCCCTCCCCACAATGTAACCCCTTCACTTCCTGCCCCCCAATGTAACCCCTTCACTCCCTGCCCCCTCCCCACAATGTAACCCCTTCACCTCCTCCCCGTGTAACCCCTTCACTCCCTGCCCTCTCCTCCAATGTAACCCCTTTACTCCCTGCCCTCCCCCATGTCACCCTTTCACTCCCTGCCCTCCCCCCAATGTAACCCCTTCACTCCCTGCCCCCTCCCCCCAATGTAACCCCTTCACCCCTGCCCTCCTCCCCATGTAACCCCTTCACCCCCTGCCCTCCCCATGTAACCCCATTCACTCCCTGCCCTCCCCCCAATGTAACCCCTTCACTCCCTGCCCCCCATGTATCCCCTTCACTCCCTGCCCTCCCCCCATGTAACCCCTTCACTCCCTGCCCTCCCCCCCATGTAACCCCTTCACTCCCTGCCCTCCCCCCATGTAACCCCTTCACTCCCTGTCCCCCCATGTAACCCCTTCACCCCCTGCCCTCCCCCCCATGTAACCCCTTCACTTCCTGCTCCCCCAATGTAACCCCTTCACTCCCTGCCCCCTCCCCACAATGTAACCCTTTCACCCCCTCCCCGTGTAACCCCTTCACTCCCTGCCCTCCCCCCAATGTAACCCCTTCACTCCCTGCCCCCTCTTCCAATGTAACCCCTTCACTCCCTGCCCTCCCCCATGTCACCCTTTCAATCCCTGCCCTCCCCCCAATGTAACCCCTTCACTTCCTGCCCCCCAATGTAACCCCTTCACTCCCTGCCCCCTCCCCACAATGTAACCCCTTCACCCCTGCCCTCTACCCCATGTAACCCCTTCACCCCCTGCCCTCCCCATGTAACCCCTTCACTCCCTGCCCTCCCCCCAATGTAACCCCTTCACTCCCTGCCCCCTCCTCCAATGTAACTCCTTCACTTCCTGCCCTCCCCCATGTCACCCTTTCACTCCCTGCCCTCCCCCCCAATGTAACCCCTTCACTCCCTGCCCTCCCCCAATGTAACCCCTTCACTCCCTGCCCTCCCCCCAATGTAACCCCTTCACTCCATGATTACCATGATGTAACCTAAAGCTTATTGCCATGCTGTGCCAAGTTTATGTATTTAAAGCTGCCATGATGTTCCAATTTTATGCCTCTAAAACTGATTGCCACAATGTTCTGAATTTATGCCTCTAAAGCTGGTTGCCATGGTGTGCCAATTGTAAGCCTCTAAAACTGATTGCCATGGTGTGCCAATTGTATGCACCTAAAGTTGCCATGATGTGCCAAGTTTATACATCTAAAACTGATTGCCATGATGTACCAATTTTATGCATCTAGAGCGGATTGCTATAGTGTGCCAATTGTATGCATCTAAAGCTGACATAATGTTCCAATTGTATGCCTGTAAAGCTGATTGCTATGGCGTGCCAATTGTATGCCTGTAAAGCTGATTGCCACAGTGTGCCAATTGTATGCATCTAAAGCGGATTGCTATAGTGTGCCAATTGTATGCCAAGTGGTTTGCCATGGTGTGCCAGTTTTATGCCTCTAAAAGTAATTGTCATGTTGTGCCAATTGTGTGCCTCTAAAGCGGATTGCCATGGTGTTCACTTTGTAAAATATGCATTAAAAGCAAGTGGGTCTCGAAAAATTACCGTTTTGAAAAGTGGGTCTCGACCCATAAAAGTTTGGGAAGCCCTGGTGTAGGGTATTCTCTTTCATTGATCAAACTGAGCTCAACTCCTGATGCATGGAGAAAAGGCCTTCACAAGCCTCTGCTATTGTGTACATAGTTTATACTAAGTGACCCATAGGTTGAGGAGGCGGTGACCGTGGCGGTGTAGATGGAAGCGGTGGTGGAGGAGGAGGTAGCCAACACTGTTTTTTATTTGTTTGTTTTTTTTATTTATTATTATTATTTTTTTTTTTAATTGGGGTAGCCCCCAAAATATTGGGAAATAGAAAAAAAGAAACATTTGTGGCCTGCGGTGCATTTCTTGCAGTCCTGATGCATGGAGAAATGCTCAACTCCTGATGCATGGAGAAAAGTCCTTCACAAGCCTCTGCTATAGTGTACATAGTTTATACTAAGTGACCCATAGGTTGAGGAGGCGGTGACCGTGGCAGGGTAGGTGGAAGTGGCAGTGGAGCAAGAGGAGGTAGCCAACACTGTTTTTTATATATATATATATATATATATTTTTTTTTTTTAATTGGGGTAGCCCCCAAAATATTGGGACATAGAAAAAAAGAAAACTCTGTTCCGCAGAGCGACTGACCCGTGCGTGCTGCAGCTGAAACTCCACTATCACCTGCTGCTGCTCGCACAGTCTCATGAGGCGGTGAGTGGGAAGGTCGAAGTTACGCTGCAGCGCAGACAGGCTAGCAGCAGCAGGGTGAGAACGCAGAAAGCGCGCACTTTCTGCAGCAGCTCTGAAATATCTGGGTATACACCGTGGCGGTGTAGGTGGAAGCGGCGGTGGAGGAGGAGGTAGCCAACACTGTTTTTTATTTGTTTGTTTGTTTGTTCTTTATATCGTTTTTTTTAATTGGGACAAATAAAAAAAGAAAACAAAGAATAAGTGCACTTGAGTATAACAATGGCTGGGAGAGGCTGGTGTAAATGTCTATTCTGCACAAGGTACAGACAAGCCTGGTGGGATCCATGCCTGGTTCATTTTAATAAACGTGAGCTTGTCCACGTTGTCTGTGGACAGGTGGCTGTGCTTGTCTGTGATAACGCCCCCTGCCGTGCTAAACACACATTCAGACAATACACTGGCTGCAGAGCAGGCCAGCACCTCCAAGGCATAAAGGGCAAGCTCAGGCCATGTGCCCAATTTGGAGACCCAGAAGATGAATGGGGCAGACCCATCAGTCAGTACGTGTAGGCGTGTGCACACTTATTGTTCCACCATGTTGCTGAAATGCTGCCTCCTGCTAAGACGTTCCATATCAGCTGGTGGTGCTGGTTGTTGTGGTGTGCTGACAAAGCTTTTCCACATTTTGGCCATGCTAACCCTGCTTTCTGAGGTGCTGGCGGTGCCCCAGCTGCATTGACGACCTCTTCCTCCTCCTCTGCCTTTGCCTTCTGCTTCCACTGAGCCCCCGGTGTCAGTTGGGAATGCCCTCAGCAGTGCGTCTACCAGCGTGCCCTTGTAGTCGTGCATCTTCCGATCACGCTCCAGTGAGCGAATTAAGGACGGCACTGTGGCGGAACCAGCCCCGCCACTTGTGCCTGGAGAGGACTGCTTGCCAGCCTCTTGCCCTGCGACTATGGCCCTGGGATGTATTGCCCTTCTAGGAACTGATTTGGGCATGTTGCATTTTATTATGCTGCTACTGGCCCTTTAAGAACCATCTGGGGACGTACTGTGGAGTTACTGGGTGGCCACCATTTCATTTATCAGAGGCACATGGTGAGAACAATGGATGAAGCACATGGTGAGAACAATGGATGGCAGCCATTTTAACTCACAGACACTGTTTTGACTTTTCTACACGGTGCCATCTCGCCGGTATTTGGTGGACAAAGACATCGTTCAGTAGTTTTAAACTACAGAACAGGGGACACATTTAACAGTAATTATTTTTCATATAGCCTGTATATGTTCTGCGGAATCTGCATTAAACCGTATCTTCCAAACTACTGAACGGATCTTGGTGAATTTTGGATATGTGGTTCACCCAGATCCCCCGGTTCCGAGGATATATTTATGGGGTTATTGCATGTTTTTGGTTCCCTGTGATATGTTTTATAATACTGTATTTCTCTGCCTGTGATAATTATATTAACCAGTGTGTTCAGTAATCATATCACAGGCAGAGGGGAGGATTTTGTGTGGGAGTGTCTGTGTGTATTGTACGGATTGATTGGTTGTATTTCAAAACCCTGTGGGCAGCACTAGGTTTGTAGATTGGGAATAAAAGAGGCTGTATGTGCCAGTACAGTTAGTTCTGCTTGACCTCAAAATGAAGTGTTGTCTCGTTATTGGGGGAATTGGATTGTATGCTGATTGCCCAGAGTGTAAGCTGATTGTATGCTTTTCCTGTTCAGCTGTTTACAGCATTCATATGCTTGAGAGCATTTGTATGCTTCTCTGGTTCGGTGGTTGTGGTGTCTGCTGCAGTGCTTGGAGTCCTCAGGAAGTGCTAGGAGCATCCTTTAACGGAGGTACCCAGTCGGGGTGCCTGTCCATCCGTTACAGGCACGATGTCCTTGTAACGGGGATCCAGCAGGGTGGCCACCCAGTAATCAGCACAAGTTAGAATGTGGGCCACTCGGCAGTCGTTGCGCAGGCACTGCAGCATGTAGTCGCTCATGTGTGCCAGGCTGCCCAGAGGCAAGGACAAGCTGTCCTCTGTGGGAGGTGTATCGTCTGTGTCCTCCGTATCCCCCCAGCCACGCTCCAGTGATGCCCACGAGCTGTGTTGGGTGCCACCCTGCTGTGAACACGGTTCCTCCTTCTCATCCTCATCATCCTCCTCCTCATCCTCCAGAACTGTGCCCTGGCTGGACAATTGTGTACCTGGCCTATGCTGGTGCAGGAACCTACCCTCCAAGCCACTTGTGAATGACTGGCCTGATAACCGTGGAAATGACTGTGGAATGTTACGCTGCCTGGATGAGGTGGTGGTAGAGAAGGAGGAAGCGGAGTAGACGGAGGAGGCAACAGGAGGCAAAGAGAAATGCCATCCATTCCTCGGTGGCGGAAGGACATGCGCCAAACTGCTATCCGCCTCAGGCCCAGCCGCCACTACATTTGCCCAGTGTGCAGTTAGGGAGATATAGCGTCTCTGCCCGTGCTTACTGATCCACGTATCTGTGGTTATGTGGACCTTGCCACAGATGGAGTTGCGCAGTGCAGGGAAGGGATGGCTTACCTGGAAAAGTAGTGGCGGCTGGGAACCACGTACTGTGGGACAGCAACCGCCATCAGGTTTTTAAAACTGTCCGTCTCCACCAGACGGAATGACAGCATTTTAAAGGCCATGAATTTTGAAATGCTGGCATTCAGGGCCAGGGATCGCGGTTGGCTAGGGGGGTACTTCCTCTTTCTCTCCAGTGTTTGGGAGATGGACAGCTGAACGCTTCCATGGGATAGTGTGGAGATGCTTGGGGACAGTGGCGGATGTGGTGGCGTTGCTGCCACATCCTCTGTTTGCAGGGTGGTAGGTGCCACTGTGACTCCAGAGGTGGAGGAAGAGGCCGAGACAGCAGCAGAAGAGGAAGCAGGAGGAGCCTGAGACCTTTCTTGGTTTTTGAGGTGCTTACTCCACTGCAGCTCATGTTTTGCATGTAGATGCCTGGTCATGCAGGTTGTGCTCTGGTTTAGCACGTTTATGCCTCGCTTCAGGCTCTGATTGCACAGCGTGCAAACCACTTGTGTCTTTTCGTCAGCATATTGTCTGAAAAACTGTCACGCCAGGGAACTCCTTGGTGCTGGCTTTGGTGTGCTCAGTCCCTGGGTACAGTGGGCAGTAGCAGGCGTACCGTCTAGGGGACGGCCGCTCTGCTTTTGCACCCTGCTCCCTCTTATGCTGTGCTGGTGCCTCTGTGCGACCACCGCCTCTTCCTCCAAACTGGACACGTCACTCGCATGACCTTCATTCCATGTGGGGTCTAGGACCTCATCATCCTCCACATCATCTTCCACCCACTCCTCAACCCTGCCCTCCTTGCCGGTCTGCACACTGCCGAAAGCCACAGCAGTTGGCACCTGTGTTTCATCATCATCAGAGACGTGCTGCGGTGGTCCTTGCATGTACACATAAGTGGTTGTGCATCAGTGCACTCAATCCCTTCCACTTCTGGGGCAGGGCTAGGTGGATGGCCCACAGAAACCCCGTCAGCAGAGTCATCAAAAAAGCATAAGAGACTGCTGCATGACTTGTGGCTCAGACTGCTTGGGTAATTTGCAAGGGGGTGAGGTGATAGACATATGGCCATGGGCTGCAGGTCTCACCTCTGAGCTTCAGCAGGGCACCGGGTGGGAGACAACGTGCATGAACTAGAGGCACTGTCAGCCATCCAATCTACTATCGCCTGTACTTGTTCTGGCCTCACCATTCGTAGAGCGGCATTCGGGCCTACCAAATAACGATGAAGGTTCTGTCGCATACTCGCACATGAGGAAGGTGTTTCACTTGTGCGTATAGCTGGCACAGATCGACCACGTCCTCTCCTTGTAACAGGGATTCCATCAACACCAGCAGCACCACAACCAGGGCCACGTCCCTTATTTGACGCTCTCCTCATTCTTTGCGTTCACCCACCAAACTAACAGATGTTTTATGTCAGGCGACAATGTAACCGCCAACAGTCAACATTTTTTTTGTTTTTTTGTTTGTTTATTGGACTGCAAGAAATGCACCGCAGGCCGCAAATGTACTATTTAGCACCAAAATAATTATAATTTTTGAAAGTACGATGTAACCACAGTATTTGACGCTTCTATTTGACTCTCAGATATGAAAAGCAGGCCCCAAAATGTACTATTTAGCAGTTTAGCAGCAAAACTATTCGAATGTTTACAACTGCGCTGTAAGTGCACTATTTGACGCTTCGATTTGACTCTCAGATATAAAGAGCACCCCACTAATGTACTATTTAGCAGATTAGCACCCAGAAAATAATCCCCAAGTAAGTGAGTTATTCACATAAGAGGAGACATTAGACTGTGAGAGTAGGACCTGCCAAAGATGGGGTACATTGACGTTGTGGCAGGCTCATGCAATGTATGATTATATAATGTAACTAAACCCCCATTATTTTTTGCCTAGATTAGGTGTGTTTTTTTTTTTTTTAAACTTAAAAAAAAAACTAATAAAATCTGTCAACATTGAAGTTGCTGTTTAGTAGATATGAGAGTGCGCTGGATCTTGTGTATTGTTTATTGTATAATATGGCCCCCAGCAGCACCCCATTTAAGCATGTTCAGGTGAGTGCAACGACCCCCACATTTTTCATATATATATATTTGGGAGTCTAGCCAACTCCTTGGTTTTGCACCCCTCGCTGTTACAGGTGCCTCATCTCAGGTCCCTATTTAGCCTTGTACTGCAGAGAGCCTCAGATGGAATTTTCCCCCCAAGTAAGTGAGTTATTCACATAAGAGCAGACATTAGAAAAAACTTTTACAAAAACTAATAAAATCTGTCAACATTGAAGTTGCTGTTTAGTAGATAGGAGAGTGCGCTGGATCTTTATTGTATTGTTTAATGCACTGTTTAGCAGCAAAACAATTAGAATGTTTACAACTGTGCTGTAACCACACTATTTGACGCTTCAATTTGACTCTCAGATAAGAAGAGCACGCCCCAAAATGTACTATTTAGCAGTTTAGCAGCCAGAAAATAAGAATTTTTACAACTGCGCTGTAAGCGCACTATTTGCCGCTTCTATTTGGCTCTCAGATATAAAGAGAAGGCCCCAAAATGTACTATTTAGCAGTTTAGCAGCAAAACAATTAGAAGTTTTACAACTGCGCTGTAAGCGCACTATTTGACGCTTCTGTTAGACTCTCAGATATGAAGAGCACCCAACTAATGTACTTTTTAGCACCCAAAAAATTTTACATTTTAAAACTGCAATGTGACAGCAGTATTTGACGCTTCTATTTGACTCTCAGAAATGAAGTGCATCCCACTAATGTACTAGTTTGCAGAATTCTTTCCTAAGCTGTCCCTCACAGCGGCAGCATCCTCTCCCTACACTATTAAGACCTCATGTGCGTGCAGCGCTATGCGACTCCAGCTTATATATAGAGGCTGGGTCACATGCTGCACTGGCCAATCACAGCCATGCCATTAGTAGGCATGGCTGTGATGGCTTCTAAGGGCACACAAGTCAAACGCTTGTTGATTGGCTGCCCTGCAGCCTTTCAAAACGCGCCATTAAATCGCCGAACACTGAACTCCAACCCGAACATACAGTGATATGTCCGTGCTCGGGTCCGGGGTCCAAAAAACTTAATGTTCGGTACAGACCACTTAAACTCAAAAAAGCTGGTCTGGGTGAAGTAGCCCTGTCATTTTAACCCTGCAGTGTTTGCATTGCAGGTTTAAATTCACCTCTAGTGGCTGTCATACTGATATTACTTTCCAGTGTGCTTAATGTTTCCTTCATTTGAACGGTTTCTCTATATGGTTTGATATGTGCTTCAATAAATAAATATAACGCCATATGCATAATTTAGGACAGCTGGTAAGCATTAGCAAGAAGTTTGCTAAACTTACCAGTCTGGAGGTATGAAGGATAGAGATGAACAATGTAGATGATGTAGAGGAATGACTAATTTGGTGACAAGAGAACTAGATGCAACTGAATGTGAGAAATCATTGAAGTGATCATGGTGTATGGAGTAAGCTTTAAAATAATGTTTGTCCCCTTGTTAAGGAAACCTTGAAATAAAAAAAAATAAAAAAAAAATAAAAAAACATAAATTAGTATCATTATTTTCATTAAAAAATAAAAGTTTATCTTTCCCCAATGTAGCTACAACTCACATTTAAAGAAAAATAGCAGTTAGAACTTGGAGACAAACAAGTTCAACTCAGTGTAAAATTGAAAGCTATTTTAATCTGGAGATAAAATATCAAAATGACAATTGCTTCTGTGTTACATTTATGATCATTATGACTGCACCATATTCGTTTGCTTATTTGTGGTAGGAAGACATTAGTTTTCTTGTTAGATGTGAAACATGTGCCTTGAGCCATTTTAACAGAGTAAAAAAAAGAGAAAGTGGATGAATATTGGTAATATAAACAGAGATGTTATCCAAATATGTGTCATTTTAGAATGGATTTGCCATTGAGCACTTAAGCTTTAATACAAATCAGCTTGTTGATTCTGTCTGGACCTTGTCTGGATCCACTCAGCTTCAACAATAGATCTTAACACCTTTCTCACTCACAGTAGCCCAGACGCATTGGTTGTAGCTAATCAGAGTGGACACAGTTTGCTGATGGATGGGTTTTAAGCACTTGATAAAATGAAAATATTTATTGGGCTTAATAAAAGACAATTTAAATGATGTACCAATTTATATAAAAGATGATTCATTGCTGCATTATCTTATCAACAAACATCAACAAAGCTTACATTTGCCAAAAATGTAGCTATAACAACTTAACCATAGAGTGTGTTATATAAGGAGTGATATCAACAATGCATGAACAAATAGCCTATCTCTCTCGCTATCTGTTAGACAGCACACATACAGAAAACAAAAAAAAAAGAATAATTTTCTAAGCTTTATAGGGTTTTTTTTTACCAAAGTGAGACTTCAAAGTGAATTTCAAATTTAAGGTCAAAATAGTTGAACTGGAAAAATTCTCTAAGTCAACTTTCCTTTCAGTTCTGTTACTCTGGCGTTAAATTTGAAATTCACTTTGAATTTTCACTTTAGTGAATATATAAACCTGTTAGGGTCTACAAGACAGGATAAAAAAGGGGAAAAATAGAATACTTGATATGCACCAAAAGAGGGATACACACTAAAATGCAGAATCTACATTTAACAACATGGGGTGAGACGGTATAAGAAAGAGGTGAGAAACGTTCAAAGACAGAAAACAATCTAAAATATAAAGACAACTCCAAAATACAAGCAAAATCAGGATTTTCTAACAGCCAAGAAACAAACTAAAATAGTCTACAGAAACATTATAAAAAACAGAGACTACACAGAAGAAGCAATAATAGCACAATCCAAAACGTGCTATTTATTTTTGTGAACAATGCATTGTATTAATCACAATGATGATATTTTCCAGATAATATGAGTAAAATAAAAAAAATAAAAAATAAACAATAAATAATGAACTAACAATTTTACAAGATTTACAAGGTTTGTTGCAACAGATCCAAAAACAAATATGAGCCAGCAATGTCCAATGCGAGATTGGTGTTACTGTTGAATTTCTTACTAGTATATTACCACTTCAAAATATTGAGGTCCTACTGTAGTAAAGCTTGATACGTTCCAATAAGCTTTAATATGTAGCAAAAACCAGAGCCAGAGAAAAATGTCAGTAAATCAAACTATTAATTTATTAAATAATAATAACAGAACAGAACAGTTCAATAAACAACTACAATTGTTCTACCCGGATGCATTGGACTCAGAAACTTGATATCCACTCCATTTCAACGATAAGTATGCATATCATTTTTTATGGTTTTAGGCAATGCTTGATAATATGAATTCTTTTAATAAGGGCTACAGACACTACAACTTGCAAAGCCTAAAAGAAAAAAAAATACATGTAAGTTATTATTTCAATAAAGCTTAAATTACTATAAATAGCAGAACTCTTCTGAGCTGCCATACACTGATCAGCTACAACATTGAAACCACCTGCCCAATATTGTGTAGGCCCCCCTTGTGCTGACAACAGCTCTGCTGCATTGAGGCATGGACTCTACAAGACCTCTGTTTCCTGTAGCATCTGGCACCAACACATTAGCAGCAGATCCTTGAGGTTCTGCAAGTTGCGAGGTGGGACATCCATGAATCGGATTTTTGTCCCAGCACATCCCACAGATGCTCAATCAAATTGAGATCTGGGGAATTCGGAGGCCAAGGCAACAATTTAAACTCTTTGTCACGTTCCTCAAACCATTCTTGAACATTTTTTTGCAGTATGGCAGGGTGCATTATTCTGCTGAAATAGGCCACTCGGGCCATTAGGGAACAGCATTGCCATGAATTGGTGTATGTGGTCTGCAACAATCCCTAAATAGGTGATAGGTGTCAAAATAATACCCACATGAATGCCAGGACCCAATGCTTCCCAGCAGAACAGTGCCCAGAGCATAAAACTGCCACTACTAGCCTTCCTTTTTCCCATAGTGCATCCTGGTACCATCTCTTCCCCGGGTAAACAATGCACACACACCCGGTCATCCACCTGATCTAATAGAAAATTTGATTCATTGTGATCTGTGTGTGTGTGTGTGTGTGTATCTATGTAAATGTGCAGCAGTGTGTGTTTATGTGTAACTGCTTGGAGGAAGTGATCTAAAAACTATAGTTATGTGTTGCATCTGTGTGCGTCAGTTTGTATGTGTTCCCGTGTATATATAAAGTCCATATATGCATTAATTTCATCCATTCGGCCCTCCATATTTATTTCAGTAGACAATTTGGCTCTGTAGAACATGTCATTTTGACACCCCTGCCTTAAAGATAATTGGCTTGCAGCTGCCCTCTTGATTTTGATATGGTTTGAAATTTATACAAAATTTGCATTGCTCTGAAAAATAGTAAAAATACGATGTTTGAAGTTTTTCCCTATTCAAAATTGCTGTAGAATCATAATATAACTTGACACAAAAAATTGCAGATCTAAAAAAAAAAGGCATCAGATTATTTTTTTTTTCCATTTTTTTTTTCCATTTTTTTTTTTACCTTCCCCTGCCATCTTGTGTCAGAGTACTGTGATTGGTTGGCTTGGAAACCAGCTAGTGGTATTGCACCATAGGGCAAGTCTTGCATCACAAAACGTTTGCACGATAATGTGTATTGTCACATTAAAGGGGAGCTATCACATCTCTGGAAATTGTACCATCAAATAAAACATTGAAAATCACGTATAACCTGTGCTATTTTTTTCTTTAAAATTTGCATTAAATGTTTAGCAATTGATAGCACAATCAGCTAGGGCATACAATGCAAATGAGGAGGAGAACTGAAACATGTTTCTGTTTTTCATCTTCCACTTACTAAACTAATTCAGAGAAAGAAAAGGGCCACATTTATAAAGATAATCTGCAGCTAAAATGGAATCACCTAGTTCCAGGACAGAGGATAACATGGTGTGGATTTCTATATTTCATTTTACCTCAGAGCTCATACATTTCTTGATAAATGTAGGTGATTAAAATCATAGGAATTGACAGTTCTTCTTTAATATTGGGAATTCCATGGCCATATTTCAAAGAGCAGGGGTTCCCAACCCAGTACTCAAGTACCCCCTACCAGTCCAGGATTTAGGGATTACCCAGTTGTTTTTAGAAAGAAATAAAAACACTTTAGACACAACAGGGTAATCCCTAAGTCCTGGACTGTTAGGGCGTACTTAATGACTGGGTTGGGAACCCCTATCATAGAGAATTGAGACGCCATCTCCGTTCCTATTAACCAACCTTTCTGTTTATTAATAAATAGATTATTTTTTCTTTCAGTCCAACAGAGGAGAGCAGCAAATTGCACTGTCCTCTGCTGTGGCATTAAAAGAGTTAGCTGGACTGGAATCCCTTTAGGATTTACACCAAAAATCTAAATTTTTACACCCATGAAACTGTAATGAGGAAATGGTGTTTCACTTTCTGTGGTTTCCTATGGAGTGATTTCACTTTGGTTGGACATTTTTACTACTTGGATTCATAGAAAACATATTAGTAAATAGCATTTTTGATGTAACTGTGCCTCAGCAGCAGATATTAAATGTTGGGCTTTGGTAAATCGGACCGATAGTATAAATGTGAACACGGTATATCTTTATACGTCATATATTATTGGACACATTTTTTTTTTATGTTTACCTTATTTCTCATAAATAAACATTTACGAAATAGCTTACCTCAAATATCAACAGGCCAACTGTTAAACCAGTCATGGCAAAAACATTGTTATAGTACCAGTTGGTAATTTCAGCTTCACACCCCTATTTAAAATATATAAAACACCAATAAAAATTTGCATCTAAATGCACCACATAAAAAGTCTAATAGATCATATAGACAAAAAAAATAGCCAAAGTATGTAATTTGAAATATAATATATGCTATAACTCTTATTTAATTCATAATGTGAGCATGTATTCTACATTAAGCATCAGTAGACTGGATTATATTAGTCAGTGACAAGAGAAATAGAAAAGCATTCACATATAACGAAGGGTTGACTTGTTTAAAAATGTACTGTACTGCTGTTGCAAGCCCAATATCAATATAAAGAACTTCCAGTGACCTGCTTACTAACATACGTGCATAAAGGATAAAAAGCCATCCTAAAAGACTTGATCAAAGGAAAAGTTTGCAAAAAAGGTTTTTCAAGTCTGTAATAGTTAATATGGGTTTTAGTAATGGCATGCTGATTTAAGGAGGACTTTAACTGGCACTTTTAGGATCACTATAACTTGTTTTCCTGACACTATATCATCCTTAGGTCCCCCCACCCTCAGGGTCCCCCTCCCTTGGCGCTGAAGGGGTTAAAACCCCTTCAGTCACTTACCTTAATCCAGCGCCGGGCTCCTCTGCGCTGGTGACCTCTCCTCCCCCGCTGACGTCAGCTCCCGAGTGGAGCGGAATGTGCATGCGAGTCAAGAGCCGTGTGCACCTTCAAACAGTCCGTAGGAAAGCATTTCTTAATGCTTTCCTATGAACATTCTGCACGCAGGATGCAATTTTCACATTGAGCGTCGGGGAACCGCCTCTAGCAGCTGTCACGAAGACAGCCACTACAGATTGGATTAACTCTGCAATGTAAGCATAGCAGTTTCTGAAGGGTTAAAACCTGAGGGACCTGGCACCCAGACCACTTCATGGAGCTGAAGTGGTCTGGGTGACTATAGTGTCCCTTTAAGATTTAAGAAGGGTAATGTTTTTTTATGGCGCAACTTGCAGTTTGGCTGTGTCACCGTTTGTTTGTATATTGTTTAGATATGTGCTTCTTCCTCTGATTGTGACTCTCTGTATGACTAGCTGTTTGTATGTCTCCCAGTGTGTACGTGCGTTTCCAATTGTTTGTGGAGTGTCTCTTTGAATCACTTAAGCAGCTCTTGAAAATGAGGAGGCAATTTAAAGAGTAATAAGACAACATATGGAGTGGCAATGTGACAACACTGTCTTTGAGCTGCCTGTTGCCTTACAATTTTTTCTCTACAGGCTAGTACTCTAGAGAGAATACCTACATTTGAGCTTTTTATCTATTACTTGGGTTTTCTTCAGAACATGCATTCAACCACATGCAATCTATAAGCATGCCTAGCCAAGAGGCAGTGGCAAAACTATTATAGAAAGACCCTGTTGTCAGTGCAAAAGTGGCCAAAAGGTACAATTCCAACGATGCTATGCCAGCTGCAGATCTACCATTTGCCCATCCTTGCAGGATTGTATTTGTGAGCAGTGTCTGTGAATGTAAGAGCAGTGGTGCCCAACAGGTAGATCCCCAGATGTTGTCGAACTACAACTCCCATGATGCTTTGTCATTCTAAAAGCATTCTAAAGGCACGCAAAGCATCATGGGAGTTGTAGTTCAACAACATCTGGGGATCTACCTGTTGGGCAGCCCTGGTATAGAGTATATGTGTGCATGTAGGGGTGTATTTGTATGAACTGCTGCTAGTGGAATGCAGTGGTGTACTTGTGTGTAGTGTTTGTGTTTGAATGCAGTGGTGTTTGTATATAATTTTAGTGTCTTAATACAGGGGTGTATTTGTATGTAATGTTTCCGTTTGATTGCAGGGGGTGTTTGGATGTAATGTTGGCTTTTAAATGTACATTTATGTGTTGTATTGGTGTTTGAGTTAAACGATGTGCTTGTATATAATTTTGGAGTTTGAATGCAGAGGTGTGTTTGTATGTAATATTTGTGTTCGATTGCAGGAGTGTGTTAGCATGTTGTGTTTGGATGTATGCACCTACACTGCCACATACATATATATTTACACAGAAACATACACATTAGCACAAATATAAACACACTGACACATACACAAATTCATATACACACTGACAAATACCTATACTGACACAGAGATACACACACTGACACATGCACACACCTTGACACATGCACACACCATGACACACACTGACATAAACACACAGATATACACACCCAGACACACACACACTGACACATGCACACAACTTGACAAACAGATACACACACTGACATATACACACCTTGACACAGATACACACCCTGGTACACACACACACCTTGACACACACTCACAATCTGACATATAGATTTTTGTATGTGCAGCCACTCTCCTGCTAGGAGGGTGGCCTGCTTGGGGTCCGCTGCTGCTGGCTAAGGCTGATGGGAGCGAGTGTGAGGGTCTGCAGCAGCTCACTCTTAATGAAGCTGTGAGGAATACTACAGGGAATTGGTCACACTCCAAAAGAGCCACAACACCCGATCGGGCCCCTGTAGAGCAATACCCACCGGGTGGTCATAAGTGTATGGTTTATACAGGTTTGTTTGTTTTTTTATACAGTTTTACAAACTGGTTTTACAGTTTGTATTAACTGGTGTATGGATACCCTTTCACTGATTTTTGATAATTGGATTTGTTTACTCTGCAACTTGCTTAATGACTTGGGACAGCCAACAGTCAAGTTTATATAGTGAAGAGCAAAAAGAAGGATGAGCCCTTACATATTAGAATTTCAATTCTTAGCCTTGCATTATCTTTAAACTGCTAAAAAAAAAAGAAAGAAAATCTGAAAACATTTCAGTGCCTTTCTTTCAAGGCAGTGATGATTTTTAGTTACGTATTTTCTATTAATAAATCAGGGCCCAGCTTTTCATGTAATAATAAAATGATTGCAATTTACATAGTAACAAGACAATAAAATATTACATACAACATTAAAGATTGCAGGTTGATTGAGTTCACAGTATAACGAATTCCTTGTAGAATTACTGCAGGAACAAGGCAGAATGAGTGGACCTGTTTGGTTCCTGTTTTCTAGCCAGTCGGTGTAGTTATATATCCCACAACAACTAGACTGAAATAAAAGTGTATATCAATAAACAAATACATTGTATTAATAAATATATTGGAGTAAAAAAAACCTGTCAAATAATAAGGTACATTTGTTTGCTGGCTAAGAGCTTGAGAGAGAAAGAGACAGACAGACAAAATGACAAAAAAACAGGCAGTAATGTTTAAACCTAACAGATTAAAATTAAAAACGTATGTTAAAGCTATGGAACTTTTACAGCACTGCTTAGGAATTCTAGTTGTTATAGCACTCTGTGAGATATTCATTTATGCCTCGTTTCCACTGAGCGGTATGGTTCGGGTCGGTACGGTTCAGAAGGGTTAAAATGGTCCAGCCTATTCAGGTGAGCGTTTCCACTGCAAGTTGGACCGCCAGGGGGCATGTGGGGTTTAGTTCAAATGCCTAGCGTGTTATTTGTCGTTTTCTTGTCCGCCAATCAATGTATTGTATAGTGTGACGCCAGTAGCGCCACCCTAACCGTATCGTACCATTTCCTATGGACCTACACATGAAGGGGGCCCAGGAATGGTGCGGTTTGGTTCGGTTGCATGGGCCACTTTCATAATGGAAACACTCAAAATAGCGTACCAGACCGTACCGACCCAAACCGTACCGCTCAGTGAAAACGGAGCATTAGTCTCCTCTCTGTAGCTTGGTCAGTTATCACGGCAATCATAAATGTAATATTGTGTACAACGATGGAAGTTGTATTCTTTATTCATAATAATGACATAATAATCAAAATACAGCAGTGACATAAAATGCCCAATTGTTTCTTCTCTCTCTAGGTCTGAATTTACCCATCATGCAATATCTTTATGGATCATCTTGGAAGAGATCTACACTGATTAGCCACGACATGTAAACCACCTGCCTAATATCAACAAAGCACTGATGCCTCGAGATTCATAATTTCCACAAGACCTCGGAACGTGTCCTATGGCACCTGGCACCCTCTACATTTTGCAGTAGAACCTTTAAGTCCTGCAAGTTGCAATTCGGGGGCCTCCATGGATCGAATATGATGTTCCAGCACATTTCACAGATGCTCAATCGGATTGAGATCTGGTGAATTAGGAGGCCAAGACAACACCTTGAACTCTCTGTCAGACCAATTTTGAACATTTTTTGCAGTGTGGCAGGGTGCATTATTCTGCTGAAAGCGGCCATTGCCATCAGAGAACACTATTGCTATGAAGTGGTGTATGTAGTCTGCAACGATCTATAGGTAGGTGGTATGTGTCAAATTAACATTCACATGAGTGCCAGGACCCAAGGCAGCACAGAAGAATATAGTCCAGAGAATAAAATTGCCTTCACATCCTGCTGCCATCTCTTCCCTTATCAATGACGCACACGCATTTGGCCCTCCACCTGATCTAAAACAAAATATGATTCACCAGACCAGGCAACCTTCTTCCATTTTTCCATGGTCCAGTCCTGATGCTCATGTCCCCATTGAAGGCACTTTAGGAGGTGGGCAGGGGTCATCATGGACTCTCTCCGGTGTGCGGTTAGGCTGTCCTATACTCATCAAACTGTTATGCACTGTGCATTCTGACACCTTTCAATAATGGCCAGTAGGTTTTTCAGCAATTTTAGCTACAATAGGTCTTCTGTGTGATAGAACCAGACAGGATAATCTTTGCTCCCCATGTGCGTCAATGAGCTTTGGGCGCCTATGACCCTGGCACCAATTCACTGATTGTCCTTCCTTGCACCACTTTTGATAGGTACTAACCACTGCAAACCGGGAACACCTCACAAGACTGCTATGACCCAGTTGTCTGGTCATCACTATGCGGCCCTTGTCAAAGTCACTCAGATTTTATTGCTTGCCCATTTTTCCTGCTTCCAACACATGAAATTCAAGAACTGACTGTTCACTTGCTGCCTAACATATCCCACCCCTTGACATGTGCCATTATAACAATATATTCAATGTTATTCAATTCACCTGTCAGTCGTTTTAAAGTTTTGGCTGATCAGTGTACATAAAAAAAAAAAATGAAATGTTAAGAAGGATTTAGCATTAAAAAAATGTATCAATTACACCTGTTCCTAGCTGCACGTGTCAAGTTGATATAATTTGAACCCCCTTTTTCTTGAGGTGTTCAATAATGGAAATGAAAATATTTTCATCCTTTTATCACATCTTTATAAATTGTACATATTTAGAATCATAAGTATAAGTTTTGTTTCTAAGAGTGCTTTTATTTGCCATAACCATAACCTTTCTCAGTTCTGACTGCACTTTTATAAGGGTGGCATCCTCATTAACCTTCTATACTGCGTGGATTCTAAAATTGGAATCTGAAATGCACATTAGTTACACTTACCTGGCTCTGAACAGAATTCAAGATGCTCCAGTCAACCTTATTTTCTGGGAAACCTTGTTTTCCATATTGAAAAATCATTTCCTGAATTTTTCCAATTAGAACGTCTAAAACCTGTTAATAGTGTTAAACATATTACCATCCAGCATACCAAATAGATGTATTATTCTTTCTGTATATAAAGCTAATATGGCAACAAATACAAAAAAAGAAAACTTGATATTTTAAATACAATAGTATTAATAATAATATTTAACTTGCACAATTCAACTCCTATGTTTTTCAGGGCTTAGAATTCCATGTCCTATGCTGCTAGCCAGGCCTGAAAAGTTACTGGCCTCTGCAAGCCTGCAGGATCCATAACAACCCTTTTTGGGCCATAAAATGTTTGTATACGCATTTTTTTTTTTTTTTTAATTTTTAATTTTTGTTGTGCATGAGTTAACAGTCATATCTGTATAGCCACAATAGCAGATACAGGTCTAATACAGTCACAGCAATTGACACAGATGTGGTTTCAAGTACTTGATCATTTTTGGTTATGGTGGAATAGACATAACATAAGTATGAACTACTAACAGTTGTGAGGAGCCATGCATAACATTGCGGGCTGTCAAACTGAAGATACGCTAGTGTTATTAGTTTGCGTGGGGTTTGTATACACTTTTTTAATGCCTCATGTTGTTTCCCCACTGCCTATCGGAGGAATTGAAATCACAACTTTGTTGGCATTAAATAATCACAGCTTCTTAGAAATCCCAAACTAAAGAAAGCAAGCATTTCACCCATGTACAGATACATGAACCACTGGGTGCCATAATTTATGCTTTAATTTATTTGTTTGTTTTCATTTGAAAAAATAAAATGGTTTTCAGTATTTCTGCAGAATTCATTTTCAGCCGCTGCCCCACCTCCCCAGTTATAAAATATCACACCCTTGTTAGATCCTGTGTTTGAGTACAGCACACTCTGTCCCTCAATCCTAACCTGAAGTGTCCACTAACATAGTACATGTCATCAGGAATAACAGTAATGATTTCCAAGAGTCGGAGATCAATAAACAGCTTTCAAAAAGTAGAATATCTGAAAATACAAGTTCTAAAATCCGCTGTTTTGAGAAGAACTGCACAGTGCTTACATCTTATTTTATGTAAGCAATAACTGAATTTACATACCAGTCCATCCTGAAAGATCATCAGCACCAATATTTCAACTGCACATCCCACGGGAAAAAGAAGGACTAAGAATCCAGAATACTATGAAAATAGAAAATAATATAACATGGATAATAACCACAAGCAAATAGGATAGTAATATGAAAAAACAAAAAAAACTGTCTGCAACACAAGCAGTATTTTCATTAAAGGACCACTATAGGCACCCAGACCACCTTAGCTTAATGAAGTGGTCTGGGTGCCAGGTCCATCTAGGTTTAACCCTGCCTGCTGTAAACATAGCAGTTTCAGAGAAACTGCTATGTTTACTTTAGGGTTAATCCAGCCTCTAGTGGCTGTCTCGTTGACAGCCACTAGAGGTGCTTCCGTGCTTCTCACTGTGATTTTCACAGTGAGAAGACGCCAGCGTCATTAGGAAAGCATTAAGACTGCTTTCCTATGGACTGGCTGAATGTGCGCGCATTCAGCCGCTGACGGCGAAAAGGAGGAGGAGAGTTCCCTGCACCAAGGGAGCGGGAGGGGGGCCCAGAGCAGGGGGGGGGGGGGCTAGAGACCTTAGTGCCAGAAAAACGAGTATGTTTTCCTGGCACTATAGTGGTCCTTTAAGCATCGAAATTTAGTGAATTGAAAACCAAACTGCAACATTTAGGATACAAAAGCAATGCTCTATAGCAGTTGGAAAAAAATTCCGAAGCATGCCATGTTTGCCTAAAAATTTTCTCTACTGTTTGCATTTGATGTTTTACAAATTAATCACACTATTTCATATAAAGTGAGGTAAATAAATGACAAAGGCATTTTGTGTACTTATATGGTGGTAGACAAAATAACAGACACACATATGGTTATAGTAAAATCATAACGCTTGTAAAGATACCATTTGTCTTCATAACATCTGAAATAAAGTTTTTGACAGCTGTCACACAAGCTCTTAAAGGGAAAGTATAACTTCGAAGGATTTTCTTATTATGTTTACGTATTCCCAAATTTGTAAAAAGAAAATAAATGATTTTTGAATTGTGAAAAATCAAATTAAATGTGGAACTCCACACTTTTCTATCCTACAACTGGGCATCTCCATCTTGGCTCCTTGCCAATCATAGTTATTAACTCTGCCCTTTTAAGCTGGACGTCAGCATTAGTGAAAGCACAGCAATACAAATAAAAAAAAGAGAACCAGATAATAAAACAATGTTTCTTTTTCTTCTGATCATTTGCAATGCTTGCTCTAGCTTTGCCTGGACTGAACTAGACTGTCGTGTCATTTGATAAATATTTAATAGAAATTTAATAGAAAATGAAGCATCAAATGAAAAAGTTAACATACGTTATAGGAGATTTTCAGTGCTTTATTCAATAATGTCATTTCCAGAGGAGAATCAGTTCCCCTTTAAATTTGGGTTAGTAAACCTTTATGTGGGTCTTTAAGAAGAACATCCTTCTATTCTTTTAGGCATAGATGGTAGAGTTATCTATGTTATATAATATAATTGTTGGAAAATTACATAAAAAATAAAAAAAAATAACCACATTTTCTATCATCAATAATCCTTCCAACAGCACCTGAGAAAAGAAACATCACATGACACATCATCTACGACTAATATACACAAAGAAAGTGAAAAAGAGATGATTTTTTTTCTCTCTTTTTTTTTTTGCAATTCTTTCCAATACTCCAATAATTCAATAAAATATGAAGGTCAACGCTTGCCTATCAGGTCCCTTTAAGAACAAGCAGCACATTATAATGGGTTAAGATAAAATGAAAATAGATGTTTATCATAAAATATTGCCATTACCAGTGAAGTTTTTTTAATTCACAAGATGCATTACAAGTCTGCCCTCTAGTGTTTATTCTGTTAATCACATACCTGGATAATAAACACATAACCAAATAGAAATTATATTATACTAAACTGCAAATACGGAAATATTTTGTTCTGCAAGTTATATAATTACATATGTATCTGGATTATTTCTCTAAAATTGTAAAGGTACATAATATAAAATATGATTATGAATAACATAACATCTGCACAAAATTTAGGAGTGTTCATTTCATTAGGTGTAATTTACTTTAAAATAGGCAAAGCGATAACAATATTAACCTTCGAGTTTATTTCATGACAAAAAGTGTTACCACATGCATAAAAAAAATGTCAAATCAATTTAATGTATCCAATTTTCCTCTTTCAAAAATATCAAATTTTAAAATTACGCAATAAATTTTCAGTTAAATTTTTTTATATGCAATTAACCATTAGTGATGTCCCGAATGGTTCGCTGGCGAATAGTTCCTGGCGAACATAGTGTGTTCGCGTTCGCCACGGATGGCGAACATATGCGATGTTCGATCCGCCCCCTATTTATTAATTTTTTTGGTCTTAGTATTAGTAAATTAGTAAATTGTGTCCCTACTTGCAATACCGCGAGTAGGGGCATGTCAATTAAACAGCCTGTGGCTGCTCACTGAGCGGGTGGGGGCCCAAAAGTAAAAAAAAGGGGGAGGACTTATTGTCCTCCCCCCTGGCCCCCACCCCTGAGCGGTGGGTGGGGACCCTAAATACCAATAGAAGGGGGGACCTATTGTCCTCCCCCCCAGCCCCCACCCCTGAGCGGCGGGTGGGGGCCCTAAATACCAATAGGGGGGACCTAATGTCTTCCCCCCCGGCCCCCACCCATGAGCGGCGGGTAGGGACCCTAAATACCAATAGGGGGGAGACCTATTGTCCTCCCCCCCGGCACCCAACCCTGAGCGGCGGGTGGGGGCCCTAAATACCAATGGGGGGACCTATTGTCCTCCCCCCCTCCCACCCCTGAGCGGAGGGTGGGGGCCCTAAATACCAATAGGGGGGGACCTATTGTCCTCCCCCCCGGCCCCCACCCCTGAGCGGTGGGTGGGGGCCCTAAATACCAATGGGGGGGACCTATTGTCCTCCCCCCTGGCCCCCACCCCTGAGCGGCGGGTGGGGGCCCTAAATACCAATAGGGGGGGACCTATTGTCCTCCTCCCCGGCCGCCACCCCTGAGCGGCGGGTGGGGGCCCTAAAAAAAATTTACCCCCCCAGGTGACTAGGGGTCCCCAAACCCCTAGTCACCCCCTCCCCCCCCAAAAAAAATGGTCCCCCAACCTACCCCCTCACCCTAAAAATAATGAGGGGGGGGTCAATAAAGCTAAAAACCTGTAAATAAATAAAAATAAACTTACCATTAGATGTCTTCTTTTTTCTAAAATCTTCTTTCTTCAGCCCCCAAAAAGGCCAAATAAAAAGCCAATATAACTGTCGCACTTTGAAGAAAAAAAAAAAAAGCGCAAAAAAAAATAATCCTTCTTCACCCTTCGAGGGCACGCCAGGTACTGAGCTCCGCAGGGCCGGTCAAGGCTTATAAAGCCTTGCCACGCCCGGCAATTAGGCTTAGAACACTCTGATTGGTTGGTTTAAGCCAAAGAACTTTCCCACGCTGTGTAAAATGACACAGAGCACTCTGATTGGGTGGATTTCAAGCCACCCAATCAGAGTGCTCTGTGTCATTTTACACAGCGTGGGAAAGTTCTGTGGAATTTTCCCACGCTGTGTAATTTGACTCATAACTCTCTGATTGGTTACTTAATCCACCAATCAGAGTATTATGAGTCAATTTACACAGCTTGGGAAAATTCCACAGAACTTTCCCACGCTGTGTAAAATGACACAGAGCACTCTGATTGACTTAAACCAACCAATCAGGGTGTTATAAGCCTTGACCCGCCCTGCGGAGCTCAGTACGTGGCGTGCCCTCGAAGGGTGAAGAAGGATTAATTTTTTTTTGCGCTCATTTTTTTGCGACGGTTATATTGGCTTTTTATTTGGCCTTTTTGGGGGCTGAAGAAATAAGATTTTAGAAAAAAGAAGACATCTAATGGTAAGTTTATTTTTATTATTATTTTTAGGGTGAGGGGGGTAGGTAGGGGGACCATTTTTTTTTGGGGGGGAGGGGGTGACTAGGGGTTTGGGGACCCCTAGTCACCTGGGGGGGCATTTTTTTTAGGGCCCCCACCTGCCTCTCAGTGGTGGGGGCCGGGGAGGAGGACATTAGGTCCCCCCCCTAATTGGTATTTAGGGCCCCCACCTGCCATTCATGGGTGGGGGCTGGGGGGAGGGCATTAGGTTCCCCCCCCTATTGGTATTTAGGGCCCCCACCTGCCGCTGAGGGGTGGGGGCCGGGGGGGAGCACAATAAGTCCCCCCATTGGTATTTAGGGCCCCCAACCGGCGCTCAGGGGTGGGGGCCGGGGGGGAGGACAATAGGTCACCCCCCTATTGGTATTTAGGGCCCCCATCTGCGGCTCAGGGGTGGGGGCCGGGGGAGGACAATAGGTCCCCCCATTGGTATTTAGGGCCCCCACCCGCCGCTCAGGGGTGGGGGCCGGGGGGAGGACATTAGGTCCACCCCCCTATTGGTATTTAGGGCCCCCGCCCGCCGCTCAGGGCTGGGGGCCAGGGGGAGGACATTAGGTCCCCCCAATTTGTGTTTAGGACCCCCACCCACCGCTCAGGGGTGGGGGCCAGGGGGAAGGACATTAGGTCCCCCCCCCTTATTCTTGTTTAGGGCCCCCACCCACCGCTTAGGTTTTAAAATTCGCCTGCCTATTGAAGTCTATGGCGGTTCGCCAGGTTCGCCCATTCGCGAACACTTGTGGAAGTTCGCATTCGCCATTCGCGAACGGAAAATGTCATGTTCGCGACATCACTATTAACCATTATTCAATAAAGAGTATGTCCCAGGTGAATGGGTCTGGAGAGGATTAAGGGAAAATAATCTACCTGTAAGATAATTAGCTACCTAAATGCACACTATCTGGACATGCAATCATCAGGCACATAGTAAATTTAAAAATTATATCTTTAGACCCCCATTAAACCACCATTATTGAACTTACTCTACCCTAACACCACATGTGAGATTGTGAGGGTTAGAAAAGTCAACAAATGACCAATCACCATTTTAAAATAAATTAAAATTGGGGACAATATTGGTGTCACAGACTGGAGATTACAAATTACACGACTGAGTAGTCTGAGCCACTGGATTAGGGAAGTTATTAATAAAGTAATAATGGCTAAAAGGGACTTAATGGGAAGTGAAATTCTGGAACAAGGCTTGTGACAAATGCTCTTTTCCTCGGACGTTTGTCACGAACTCCTGGAGGGGTGTGGAAGCTGGCATCCTGCACACCAACTATGGTCCAGGTCTGAGATCCCATTCGGGAGTTACCCTGCCCAGCCACCATTAGCAGCTCTCCCTGGGTGCCCCTGGTTCGGCACTTTCCCTTCATTAGAATGGAACCTAATGCTAGCTCCCTGGTGACCGTTCGCATGAACCATACCCACAAATGGTCCTGTATTCATCCACACATAAAAGTGTGGTTAATGGCATTTACTGTCCTGACAGGAAAAGTTGTGCTGAGCAACATTACCGTACTGACAGGAAAAGTTGTGCCAAGCAGCAATCATGCACATGGAAACCTGGTAATAACTTTTGGGGTCAAAGGCCGGCCATGGCCAATCAAATCCACAGGAGAGTTTAGCTGAGCAGCAATCATGCACACTTGGTAATTGCCTTTGGGGTCAAAGGCCCTTACAGCCAATCGGATCCAGAGGAGGGGTATTTAAGCTCAACTCTCCTCTTGCTCATTGCCCTGCTGTGGTTTCATGCCTATGGTTATCCGAGAGTACGTTCTTGATCTTGATATTCTGGTATTTGACTTTGACTTTGTTTTGACTTCCCTGATATCTGGTATCCTTGACTTTTGGCTTTCCCTCTGTCAGGGTACCTGAGGTCTCTACCTCCGAAAGAGGTAGAGACTTAGTAGTTTGTCCTTCCGGCAGGGCTGCTTCTCCCATCCCTCGCGGCTCTCCTAGTCACTCACACGCCGGCCGCGAGGGATCCGTCCCCTTTTATAACGTCACGCACAGTGCTCGACGTCATGACGTCAGTCCGGACCGACCTGTCACTCAATTGACTGGAAGCCAGTCAGGACTCGTCGGAGGCGGGTCTACTCACTGATCCATGGTATTTAACGCTGTTTCTCCCATTCACTCATTGCCCTGTCGTGGTTTTAGTCAGCCTAGTCACACAGTGCTCTTGTATTCTCTTGTCTTTTGGTTCTGACCCGGCTTTGTTATTACTTACCTGTCTTTCTGTTATCCTTGACCCGGCTTGTCTCTCGCTTACCTGTCTTCTCGTACCCTCGACCTCGGCTTGTCCCTGACCATTCTATACGTAGTATTACGTTAAGTCCGGCCATTCTAAGGTCCGGTATACGTATCTGCTACTCTTTGTACTCTGCGTGTTGGATCCCTGACCCGATCCTGACACCCTCATCTTTGTGTCTGATTCTGTGTCCCTGACCTCTGCAAGTATTTTGACTATTCTTGGAGACGTTAAGTCCGGCCATTCTAAGGTTCGGTTATACATTATCCTTAGTCCTAGGTGTGACACAGTACGGCGTGCTGGATCAACTTGTAATCCTGACAAGTCTTTAGTGGTATTAAGCCGCGACCGCTATGGAACTAATTTCGGAATGAGGACTTCGTGGGACCCCGGTGACCTCAGCAGTACTTAGCCGAAATGTTTTGGAACTGTTTTCAGCATGAGGTGACCATTAGGTTCCCGGGGTTTGCAACCTGCCAGAGGAGCACTTTTTAAAAGGAAGGTGCCTGAGACTAAGAGGAACAAATGCTACCTGAGAGCCGGGCGGAGCACTCTGTATTGCAGCCGGAGGAGCTCCTGACCGGCAAAAGCACCAAACACCCTGGAACTATTTTGGGCATAGGACCACATGTGCAGCCGGTGAGAACTTTCACACGGTGGCGTTTCCCCTACACTGCATGGATCAGAGCGTTATTTGGAGAACTTAAGCCCTCAGATCAGGGCTAATTGGCGATGTATGTTATGTGGGGTTATTGTATATTTTTATGATGTTTTGGGGTATTTTTGTTTTATGTTTTTGTGTTTGCCTCTCAATGAGCTTACCAGTCTCTAACTCAACTATCTCCCGGGCACAGAGATCTTTAGGAGGGGCTTGCATTGTATTGTGTGGAGACCCTTGCTAGGGGTTGTGTATATAAGCAGGCAACTTGGCCATAATAAATCAGTTTGTTTTCATCCTTCACTTAGTCTGCGACGGAGAGACCCCAGCCAAGCTGCGGCGGCTAGGGGCTAAAGCACTACTGGTGTCCCGGTGATAGCTAGGAAGCAAGTTTGACGGAGGTACCCAGTCGGGGTGCCAGGTGGTCCATCACAAGGCCGATATCAAAGTATACAATAGTAAAATGATGATTTAAGGTCAATGAAACAGACCAAAGGCTGGTCCAGGCAGCAAAGGATAATAAACCAGATACACAGTCCAGGGTTCAGCAACAGGATCGGGCAAAACAGAAAGCTTAAACACTACAATAAGGCACTTAAAGCAACTCATGGGCAGTCTGGATGGATTTCTGGGGATTATATTATACCAATCCAGACTACACCATTTGTGTGAGCCATTTTTCTGTAATCCAATGAGGTTTGTGACTCTCCTTGATGCAGTGCTTTTTTATGCATATGGAATGACAATGTGTGTCAATTATGGAAACTGAACATGTAGAATAATTCCATGAATCATTAGATGGAGTCAATGACCAATTGTGATGCCCCAAGTGACTATGTATGATGCAAGAGGAGAAATCACAACCTTATTGGACAGGATGTGTTGCATCTCCTACCAGGGATCACCATGACAAAAGTCATTTCACAAAGCACAGCAGGCAGCAAGGCTTTTGGAAATGGATGAGTGTGGGCCCTACTTTCTATGTTTGTAAACAAAACATATCATAAACTAATTCGAGGAGCATGACAATGAGCTTTGTGTACTTTCATGTACAATTACAAGGTGGTGAAACACGAGTTGCAGGCACTCGACGAAGAGGTACTGCTGCCTGTGTTCGAGAGACAAAATGGCCATTCATTAGAACATGTGGGTTCGGTTATACGAATGGCGGCCACCCAGGGAAAGCACTTGAATAAATCAATTCCTTTGAAGTTAACTAGCCAGGGGGTGGTCTATGTTCGGTACATATAAAAAGGGAAACAAGTCCACAATCGGCAGCCGGACAAGGGTGATACAGGCAAGATAACTCCCCAATGGTGTAAAGTCCATCTGTTGTGTGTTGGGACATAAACTAGTGTATAGCATAATGACATGGTCCGCCACAATGTATGTATTAAATTTATTTTTACTGCTCCTCCTTGTTTTGCCTCTTTTGTTTGCTTCTTACTTGATCTGTATAAAAGCAGCATTTAGTGACTAGCTATCAATCATCTTTTTTCCCATCAATCATCTCTTTTACTTTTTTGGTAACCTGGGGGGAATTCAGAGCCACAAAGCAAAACAAACCTGCTTGGCCATTGTGCATTTTGTTTGGTTCGTGATTCTGCTACATCTCAACTCAGAGTGCGGGAATTAGACCAATTATCCAAACTGGCACAAATTCGGACAGCTATTGTGTTCCTTGAAATGCACCAATAGAAAACATGCTAAACTTCTGAGAATTTTTAATATTTGAACTTTTCTTTATTTTGGAAATTGTGGCTAGTTTGGCGAGACTGAAGGTTCATATTGTGAAGTAAGATCTCATCTTTTTCTGTACAAAATATTGATGTTATAAAGCCAACATGAACCAGAATATCTAAGGTATGTTTCAAGCACCTTGCTGAATCGGTGCCACAAAATAGTCAAAGAGTGTGAAATATACACCAAAATATCTATGAAAATATTTAGTAAAACATACAAATTTATATATAAATGTAAATAATGGATCTGATCTGTACAATAAAATACACTTTAAAATAACAAATAATTTACTTGCAATTACTTACCATTATAAGAACCACCTTGATAGCCTTTACTACTGCCAAAAAGGCAAGGCAGCATAAAATAGCAATAATGGCTCCCTCACTTATTAGAACATTTGTAAAGAGCAATATGAATGGGTAAAATCTGTTCTCCGAAACTAGAAAAAAAAATTATGTGAAAAGACGGTTATTGCTGTTCCAATACAAAAAGAACACTAGAATGTATTATTTTCAGGGCTTTTGAAAATTTATGAATTGCTGGAAATGTGTGAATAAAAGTGAATAGCACATTTTTTAGACACACAATGAAAATTGCATTTTATTTTAAAATTGCTATGACATAAAATTGTTGTGTGGCTCTAGCCCTACCACTTAATTTAGAAAATATAAGATATAAATAATTGAAAAGAATATATTGGGTTTAACCCATACCACTAAGGGGAGATGGATCTGAATTAAAGGAACCATCCAAGCACAATAACCACAACAGCCCACTGTAGAGCTGAGTACCCGGTTGCCCTTGAGCAGTAAGTATTCAAACTGTTTAGGAACCCCCATTTAATAGCTTCAGTTAACTCCACTGAGGTACGTCTTGCCGTGCAGGGGTGGCTTATTGGCTGAGAGTGTCATCTGAACAGCCGGATTTAGCTCAGTGAAGGAGCATCGGGCTGCAAGAAGGTGGTGGTGGGTGTCTGGGGGACCCAAGTAAGTTGTCAAACCATTCCTTTAATGGTTTAATTAGATATTCTGGATTGGAACTAGGTTTCTGGTAGTTATGGTGCTTGGAATGTTCTTTTAAGGACAGCAGACACAAACAGTAGCTGCTGCCAATAAGTATAATTTTAAGGAATGTTGAGACATGTGCCTTGCCTAAATCATGTCCCTACGCAAGCCCAAACTGTAACCTTAACATAATTTTAAAAGATTGTGTAATATAAACAGTGCCATAGGCATAATGTATAGTGCCAGGCTTGTCCAGACACATTCTACTGGAGAACTAATTGGACCAAATTGGACCTAGATATGTTCATTTTTGCTCTTCTCCTCCAGCTCTTTCTATCAAAAAACATAAGACAAAGTAGAGACAACTTTGTCTTATGTATTTTTCCGATGCTTGACTTTCTTTGACACAAGAAGAAGCTCAAGTAAGCTGAACTTCCTGTGTCTATTAGACGCTTTCCCACAATATTCACCCCTTCTCCATATTCTCGCTTTGCCTGCTTTCGCCCTGTCATGTAGACTAGGGAGCTGGCAAATGACTGAATTTTGTCAAAACCGAATGTCGACAGTTTGTCCATTCATATTCGGATGAAATTTGGTCATTATTTTTGGTTCGGAAATTCAATCGGAAGAATAAAATTCTGGTCCGGGTCAGAGCTGCATCTTTCAGCCCTTAAGTAGATACCCCCCTAAATTGGTACCCTATTTACTAAAAAGCTGAAATTAGTCTTTCAGCCAATGTTACTAATACTATGTAAAAAAAAATGCTTAGTATTAGTAAACAAGGGAGGTTAAATTCTCCTCGCTGTGCTGCAAGTAGGGGCATGTCTACTAAACAGTGAGCAGCCAGTGGCTAAAAAAAGACACCCCAAATCCAATAGAAGGGAACCTGGTACAGTTCCAGCATGCACCCATGGTTGGGCACCTATTAAAATAATTATCGGAGGTCCCGTGACCACCCATGGGACCTAGTCTACCCCCCCAGCCTCCAGCCGTTAATGGTGGGTGAAGGCCCTAAAATAAAATGGTGGTCCCCCAGGCCCCACTCATTAGTGGCGGTTTGGGGTCATAAGTGATAATGGGGGCACCTATTGTCACCCTCCCCAGTACACCCATTAGAGGTGAGTGGGGGCCATAAGTGAAAAAAAAAATGAAAGGACCTATTCTCCCCCTGACCCTACACCATTTGGCAGTGGGTGAAAGCTAATTGTAAAAATAAATCTCCATGAATAGGGTTCCCCAAGCCCCTAGTCACCTCCCCCCCCCCCCCCCCCAAAAGCAATTTACCCTACCTACTCCACTCACTCTAATAATACTGATGGGGGGGAGGGGCAAATAAACTAAATAACTGGGGAAAAAAATACTCACCAATAGATGTCTTCTTATTTTTCTTCCATTTTCTCAACCCCAAAAAAGGCTAACAAAAAAAAAGGTGAAATGGAGGACTTATAAGCATTTGGGGGTGACTAGGGGGACAATAAAATGTAAAGTCGGGAGGGAAGTTATAAAAGCCATGAATGCGGCCATGACAGAGTCACTTTCAGACTTTGGGAGTTTTTTTTTAAAGTAGCAAAAAAAGCTCTATAGACAAACTGGAGACTTTGACTCGCTAGATTCTAATGACCAAAAATGTAATTCTGATAACAACTAATCCTTTTTGCTGATCTTCTAATACCCAGTATATGCCTCCTTCTGATATTCAGGCGTAGACCACTCACAAGTGGAGACAGTGCACAACAATATGCACATAGGAAAGCTCTCTGTATGTTATCCTTTTCCCCTCTTCTCTCCCCACAGATTACTTAATTATTTTGCTTAAATGGGTGCACTACATTTAGCCTTTTGGCCTCTTGCTCACCACTGTAAATGATCTGTAATTTCTAAATGTAATTCACATTAATTTTTTTCTACTGATGTTTATTTGTTGTTTATTATATGCTTAACCCCTTAAGGACTGAGCCAAATGTACACGTTGTGAACAGAACAAAACGTAAACAAAACCTGGCATTTGTGCTATATGTCTGTCCAACCGTAATTCACCTCTTTCATATTAAATGCACCCCCCGCCCCCTTATTATATATCATTTTATTCAGGGGAAACAGGGATTTCATTTAATATCAAATATTTAGCTATGAAACATAATTTAATATGAAAAAAATGGAAGAAAATAAGAAATGTTGTTATTTTTTTAGTTCTACATGACATTTTAACTGTCAATGTCATAATACTGTTGGCTTTTACTGCAATAAAATACACATATTTGTATTCAGCAATGTCTCACGTGTAAAACAGTACCCCCTATGTACAGGTTTTATGGTGTTTTGGGAAGTTACAGGGTCAAATATAGCATGTTACATTTGAAATTGAAATTCGCCAGATTGGTTACGTTGCCTTTGAGACTGTATAGTAGCCCAGGAAATAAATTTACACCCATAATGGCATAACAATTGCAATAGTAGACAACCCAATGTATTGCAAATGGGGTATGTCCAGTCTTTTTTAGTAGCCATTTGTTCACAAACACTGGCCAAAGTTAGCGTTAGTATTTGTTTGTGTGTGAAAAATGCAAAAAACGCCAATTTTGGCCAGTGTTTGTGACTAAGTGGCTACTAAAAAAGACTGGACATACCCCATTTGCAAGACTTTGGGTTGTCTACTATTGCAAATGGTATGCCATCATAGGGGTAAATTTTATTCTTGGGCTACCATAGGGTCACAAAGGCAACGTAAGCAATCTGGCGAATTTTAATGTGAAAAAAATGAAACACAAGCCTTATATTTGACGTTGTAACTTTTGAAAACACCATAAAACCTGTACATGAGGGGTACTGTTGTATTCGGGAGACTTCACTGAACACAAATATTTCAAAACAGTAAAAAGTATCATAGCAATAATATCGTCTGTGTAAGTGCTGTTTGTGCGTGAAAAATGCAAAAAACTTCACTTTTACTGACGATATCATCATTGTAATATATTTTACTGTTTTGAAACACTAATATTTGTAATCAGAGAAGTCTCCCGAGTAAAACAGTACCCCCCATGTACAGGTTTTATGGTGTCTTGGAAAGTTATAGGGTTAAATATAGTGCTAGCAAATTAAATTCCCTATACTTTCGGCATGGGCTGTCAGGCAGGTCCCGCTAATTGTAATTAATTAGGATACCTAATTATGTAAAAATATTACATAAATATATGTGTAGAATTAATATATGTATATATATACATATGTGTATATATATGTATATATATATATATAATTTTTTTTTATATTTTTATTTATATATATGTATAAATATAGTGATATATACGTATATATTTATGTATATAGATATATTATTTCGTTCTACATGTATTTTGATATAAATATATATATATATTAATATCACAATACATTTAGAACGAAATAACACACATCTATATATTTTTTAATTATTTATTTGTAATTATTTTTAACATTTTATTTTTTTACGTATTTACATATTTTTTTATATTGTATATAAATATATATATATATATATATATAACAATAATTATATATATATATATTTAATCAGTATCAGTCTAGGTGTAATTTAATATTAATTTATTTTAATTTATTTTAATTCTTTTTATTTGATTTCCAGCCAGCAGGGGGACTAACTGTCATTACAGTTAGTCCCCCTGCTGGCAATGCCTGATTCAGCTAACCCGGCCATGTGATTGTGAGGTCCTCGCAAGGACCTCACTCTCACATGGCCCGGGTGGGGCTGAAGGAGGATGGATGTGCCGCGGGGGGCTCCCTGGGAGTCCCCCCAACCGTGATCGCCGGCGTGGGATCGCCGGCGACCGGGTAAGTAAGAAAAAACGGAGGGCGTACAATTACGCCGGGCGGCGTTTAGAGCCGCTTAAAATAGGGTGTAATTGTACGCCCTCCGGTCTTAAAGGGTTAAAGGGACACTCCTAAATTAAAAAAAATGTTTAAAAATCACTGTTTAGCAGATATACCCTAATGAAAACTTGCATGCATTTAATTATGCATTTTTTCATTTGAGGATATATAAAAAAAAGCAATGTGCAATAGCTGTAGATCTCTTTTCCGCTACCTCTGCAAGACTTCCACTTCTTCTCCAGTCCAAACTTTCTGTGGATGTCCAGTCACAGACTTCCCAATACAGCTCAGTGAGAAGTCTTTGCAAGACTGGTGCTCTGGGCAATTGCATGTATCTTGCGTTTAGTTCCACTGAGCTAACCAAAACAGGAAGTAACAGGACCGATTGTCTGATTGACATCCAGAGGGGTGTAACCAGGTTAATTTATAAATGTGCCTATTTATATTAACACCTGCACTTTTTGTAAAATTAAAAAACAGGGCACACTCTTCACACATAAAGCATGTCAGCAAGCTAAAGTGCTTTAGGGGTCTTTTATTTCCATGAACCCATTAATGTATGTTTATTTATTTAGTTTAAAAATAAACAAAAAATAAACTCATATAATAAATAATATACTAAAAACACTCACCTAGTAGGTTAAACAAGTGTCTCTGATCAAACATTAGCCAAATACCACAACCCATACTGAAAAGTCCCAAAATCTAGAAAAATGAATAAAATTTAAGAAGTAAAAAACAGAAATCAGTAATACATTGAAAAAAAAAATGAATTAATAACAAATTCACTTACGTAATAAAGCTTGACAATGAATGTTAGGTATATTTTTCTATTGCTCCTATTTAAAGGGACCGTTTAGGCACCATAACAACTTCATCTAAATAAAATTGTTATGGTGCCTTATGGTGTTATTAGTCCTAAGGCTTCTGAAATTTTAGCGGAGTGATGCCAGGCAGTGGCTGATTGGCTGAGAGAAGTCAGCTGATGATCTTACCCAATCAGTGACTTTCCATTCACAAAACTGGCTTGGAAAAAACATACCATTTCAAAGCAAATTTTGTGAAAGGGGAGTCACTGGTTGACTGAGAGCGTCAGCTGATATTTATAATGCAGAGAAATAATAACGTAGGAAAATCTTAACTTATAGGACTTATATATATATATATATATATATATATATATAAATGAGAATATACAAAAACATAGATTATAGCAATATCAAATGCCATGTCTAAAAAGTAAAGGTCAGAGTAAATAAAAAATATATAGCTCTTAACCTGAAACAAACAAGAAATTGAAAATGCCTAATATGAGATTGGGAGTAATAGATTCCACAGTATTTAAAATTAACTTTTGCAGGGAAATAAATGCAAAATGTAAAGAAGAGAATCTCTGAAAATGATCAAAATGTGCATTGACCCTGAAATAAGGCAAGGTGGCTCAGTCTAAAGAATTAAGTCCTAACCTAGCCATGAAATAAAAAAAAAATAAGCTGCCTCAACAAGGAAAAGAGAGAACATTTCCATGTGATGATCGACTGAATTCTTACAATGGTTGGAGAGGCATGGATATATTGCCCAATAACAAACCGTTAACAAACTATCTTAAAGAGGCAATCTAGACTGCAACTAATCCATTCTGGTATTAATTGTATTGATCAATGTTTCCAACTATTTTGGGGCCAACGCAAACAGTGTGAGAAAGTTCAGTTAGAGTAATGCACAGCTTTATTTGTATTTTGTTTTACCTATTTCAGACTTTTTAAAATGTCACATTACATTGTAGCTTATAACCCCCCCCCCCCCCCCCCCAAACAAAAAAACAGGTTGCAAAAGCTTATTGAGAACTGACAATAGTTAAATAGCTTTCCCTTCGATGGGTCCCCATTCAAATTTTAAACTGGTTTTAGTTCCTCTTGTGCTATTACAGAGATAACCTAAATCATTTGTATATCAGACTGATCCAATCCAAAAGAACGGTCCAGATGCAAAATGCAGGAAAGCTACCTCTGCACGATACAGCAAACTTAGATGATCGTTTCAGCCTTGTTAGATTTTATCAGTGAAATATAGATACCCTTCCAGGCACAGTGAGGACGAGGTTCACGTCTGGATTACCAGAACAACCCCAACGATCGTTCCAGCACTGTATTGGCACCAGTGAGCAAAATCTTTTTTGTGAATTGAGTGGGGAGAGGTATCAGCTGCACTTTGCTGACGAGGCTGAAAGAAGGCAGAAATGATTGTCCAGAGTCGCTGTATCTGTTGTCCAGCATTTTGGATCTGATAAATTAGGTTAATAAATGCCTCTGTGTAGGCCAAAACTTTGCAGTTTTTTTTTTACAATAAACCTGCCTTTCTGTAGCAATCCTGAGTGCCTGGACCTAATGTATTTTATCTACTACACTGGATTTTGCCAACCCTGATCTTGATAAGCACCTGGATTCCTAAGTGTGAGTGTGGTATCCTCCGTTTGTGAATTATTACAGCATTTTGGATCTGGACTGAAGTTGTAGGCGATATCAGTCTGATATGTAAATGTTATAAGTTCTCTCTGTAATGGCACAAGTGAACATAAACAATTTTGAGACCTGAGCAGGGACTAACTGCAAGCTATTGAGGTTTCTCTTAGCTTTTATCCATTCTTACAGTTTTCATATTCTCTGTTTTTGTTCCAATGGATTTATTTAAGCTTATTTAAGTTACAAAGGTAATCCAAATGTGGACCCCATGCTCAGTGTGCCTAGAGGAGTATAAGCTCTACGTTTCAAATAAGATAGAAACAATCATTCTGGAATATCCATGTAGGTGGGATCAGTCTGATATGCAAATTGTACAGGTTCACTCTGTAATGGAACAAGTTAGCAAGAACAATTTTAAGGACTGAGTTGGGACTAACCAAAGGGCAAGCTATTAAGGTCTCTCTGAGCTTCTGCCCATTCTTAGACTTCTCACATTCTCTGTTTTTGTTGCAATACTTATAGCCAAACTGACTTTTCACTTTTATTGGGATTTTATTGGTGTAAATTCCAGAGAACTGACAGTTCCCCTTTAACTCTATTACTGTGCTGCTGAAGTGTTATCAGTGAAAGTACTTACCAGTAGCACAAGATTAAAGATGAAAAAGCAATATGTTAAGACCCTTATTCTGTCTTTTACTTTCATTGTATCTTCTGGGAACAGCATTTTACATCTGCAAGAGAGTAAGAAAACCAATTCAAAGATTTTTTAAAATTGCTAAAACAAAACAAAAACTGAAGGAAATAAGGTGCCTGTCTGACCAGCCCCCAGCATTGCTGAAGGGTCCTAGTGCCCATGCACTGCACAGCTGTGCCTACTGAGGACTGTTCCTTGATGGTGGGACATGGTCGGGATGGCAGGACATGACTCCAAAATCATTGGGGTACTGTCACGGACCCCCGCCTGTGACCACACATGACCACACCCAATCGGTGCGGTCACTTAAACAAAGTCAGGGACTTACCTTAGTCACACGGCGCATCCATTCCTATGGACGCCATCAGCTGCAATGACACTTAAATAGCCACGCCTCCAGCGGACTCGGGAGTTACGCGGACTTGCGTGCGTGGCCACGTAATCTGCGCGCACACACATTCTGGAGTCCGATGATCCCTGCCCACCAATAAATGTTAGGACGGCTATCAAAGCCCATTTCTGTATTACTTCTTTACCCTGTCTTGGTTTCCACTACTTTGGTTATCCTAGAGCACATTTGGTAAATTGTTACCCTTGTTTTTAACCTTGGCTTGTTCTGACTATCCATATTTCTGGTATCCCTGACCCTTTGGCTTTGTCTTCTCGTTTATGCTCCTGTCTGTGTCCCTGACTTCGGCTTGTTTCTGGCTATTCTTGCTACGATAAATCTGACCATTCTAGGGCCCGGTAACACATTTATCACTTTGACTTAATTCTGAGTGTTGGGCTACAGCCCCATCCTGTAAGGTTTGCTGACAGATTGAAGCTGTTTGCTGACAGAATGGAGCTCTGTTCGCAGACAGAATGGAGCTCTGTTCGCTTTGTCTAGTCCTAGGAGGTCGATGCATCCTGTCAACGAGGTTCCAAAGTGGTACAATCGAGGTTAATGCTGTGTGATTTTGTTCTAATACCGAGTTTTGTTCTAATACCGAAACATTGTTTTCTCAAATATTTTGTTTGAATACCAAATTGTTTGAGTTCCAGAACAGAGGTTCCACTGTACAGAGATTTGATGTGATGTTCATCCAAAATAATTAAAAAATAGGAGCAACAATTTTTATTGAAGCTGTATAGAAGTAGGGATGCCATTCAATGTCTGAGCCCCCCTACAAAAGCGGTCAGTCTTGGTCCATTCCATTAACATACTCCCAGACTAGCAGAACTACATACACTGATGCATTGCCACACCCATTGAGCTAGTAAAGGCCCTACACAAAAACTGCCCCTGGGCTCACACCCTCAGTGCCAATAGACACACGTCTTGCTTCATTTTACCAGTAGAAAAATGATGTAAAGCTGCAGCTCACACCTCCTGAATGCTATTGGCTGGCCCAAGGAGCAATTGTCTCTCTGTAGCCCTTCACATCCCTTTCATGATTTCATACCTATTTAGGAGGGACAATACCCAGATTTGACTAATATTATGATGTAAAGTCATGATTTTATTAAAGACACAGAGACGAGTATTATGCTGCACTCTTTCTTTAATTCCCTCAGCAGCAAAGCAAGAAAACATTAACATAAATGAAAAAACTATGGAAAATGAACAAATAACATCCTGTACATACATCATATGCATAACAACACATCATCCAATGAAATACAGGCACAGTCTTATATAAGGCAGGACCTATCTCTCCACTTCCCGAAGCTAAATCAATTCAAACTTGGCGGAACAATATAATCCAAAGAGCAGGACAAACTGTAGAACCATATATCGAAGTTTTGAACTTTCAGGGAAGTTGTCTGTGAAGCAAGTTAGGCTAAAAGAAAATAAACAATATGGTAATAACTGGGAGTACCAAGTGTGCGCAATCATCATCACCCACAATTATGGCAGTCAATAGGTAAGTATATGAAATTGGAAATCAAATAGGTTAGTAAGCAACATAAATATTAGAAACCATGCACTAAGTGTCAAACGTAATCCCCTCACCCTTAATGAAACACATCATAGCCATGGAAACAAACAATCCACTTACCGTATCCCAGTAGAGATAGTTCAATGGGAGTGTGGGGGGAATACTACTCACGTCGTGTCTTTAATAAAATCATGACTTTACGTCATGATATTAGTAAAATCTGGGTATTTTATTAAAGACACGGAGGCTCATATTATGCGTGTTCAAAGCTGGTCAATAACTTGTTCTGAAAAATGGCTGATGGGTTTAAAATAGAAGTCCCTAAAAGTAGATTTTGAAGACCAGTCTGCTGCTTTCAGAATGTCTTCCAATCTAAAACCTACAGATGAGGCTTTAGAGGCCATAGCCCCCGAACAGAGTGCGGGGAAAACATGGAAACATCAATGCCTGCTAATGCCATCACCCATTTTACCCAACGGCCCAAAGTGGTGGATGATACCATTAGGTAAGGTTTGTAAAAAGAGATAAACAATTAATGCATATCTGGGTGTCGAAGAGTCGTGGCTCTCGTTTCATATTCGCGTAAACATCGTACAGGGCATAGGTTCAGTCTTACAGGAAATGACGGGTAGGCAGTAGAACTAGAAAATGTCTTAGTCCTACGAGAAATATAGAAAAGGACGCCTTCAGGAGTAAATGAGCGGGCATCGATATCCAACGCTCTCACATCTGAAATCCTTTTACATGAGATTAAGCAGAAAAGAATTAATAATTTCACAGACAGTTGCTTAAGTGACAACTTGTCGTTATGCCAAATCTCAAGAAAGGATAAGACAACATTAACATCCTACAATGTAGAGTAATGAGGTTTGGGTGGTCTAGAGAGACGGATGCCGCGGAGGAGTCAATATATGTACAGATGTCATCCGACAGCAGTACTCTCAAAAACCTTGTGGCCCACTGAGATAGCCGGCCAATATAGGTTAATGGTAAGATGTGCTTTACCCGAATCAAAAAGGTTGGTTAAAAATGGAAGAACCATGGTTACAGGTGTCAAAACGGGATCCAGATGTTTGTAGAGGCACCAACCAGACCATGCATTCCAAGCAGATTAAAAGGCATGTCGTGTTCCGGGTGCCCATGCAATCGCGAGAAGTTGTAGAGTTTTCGGTGAAACTCCCTCGATATGCCAAGGTCCCCGGAAATCTGCCAAACCAGAAGTCATAACAGCTCCTGCAGGGCCAACAGGGGAAGTCTCCTGTCCGGATCCGCTAGTAATATTAGGAAGTCAATGGTGATCTCCAGGAGTTGAGGGAACCATGGTTGGGATGGCCAAAATGGTGTCACGATGACCAGAGTCCCGCGATGATGTCTGAGATGTAGCAGACAACAAGAAATTAGAGCAAAGGGAGGGAAGGCGTAGCCGTTGGTGAATGAGCAATCTTGTAAAAATGCATCTGTTGCTAAAGCCTCCCGGTCCGGTCTACAGCTGCAAAATTTGGGTTGAGTGTTCAATCGAGATGAAAAAGGTTGATCTCGAGTGGCCCCCAAGTCATGTTGGGGAGGCCGGGAATGTATTCCCCTGTCACTGACATTCTGAGTTGTAGGCAATAATGGCAAAAATCGCGGACCAGGTTTGCTAGGATCCTGGAGCGTGTACCGCCTAGACGGTTGATGTACTGGACTGCCGATACATTGTCCATCCTCAATAGAATAGAATATTGAGAGCTTGTTTGGGAAAAGCATCTGACTGCAAACGAGCTGGCCAGGAGTTCCAGACAATTTATGTGGTATCCTTTCTCTTCCTCGGACCACCTTCTGCCCGTGGAGATATCTCCCCAGCCATGTAGACTTGTGTTGGATTATACAATCACATCTGGAGCCGTGCCACATCTCCATGTGACAGAGCCACCATTTGAGTTCCTCTTTGGTGTCCATATCTAAGGTCACAGCATCTTCATAGGAAGTACCTGTTCGGAGGTAGGCTGCTTGAAGGCGTTGTAGTGCCCTGTAGTGGAGCGATCCTGGAAAAATTGCTTGGATAGAAGCTGCTAGAAGGCTGACCATACGAGCCAGTTGTTTGAGAGAGATCTGCGGGGTGATCAGCAAGTGAAAGATTTTGTTTTTGAAAGACTTTGCACTTTGCACATGAGTAGTTGAAGAGTCTATGTTGTTGAATCTTTCCGCAACCCTGGAAATTCTATGTGTTGCGTGGGCGAGAGAATGGATTTCTCCTCGTTGATTAGGAATCCCAGATTTTGGAGGAGGGTCATGGTCCAGGCCAGGTGCACATGCAGTGTGTTTTGGGAAGACGATATTTGCAGGATGTCATCATGGTAAATGATGAGACATACGTCTCGACTACTCAGAAAGGCGACTTCCGGATTTTGGTAAAGCACCACGGGGCCGAAGAGAGTCCGAATGGGAGGCATGTGAATCTCCATTTCTTTCCTTACCAAATTAATTGAAGGAAGTTGCGGTTTCTTACAGATATCGGCACCATGAGATATGCATCCTTGAGGTCCAATTTGGCCATCCAATCTGACGGCAAAAGTAAATCGCGAAGACAGTGGATCGATTTCTTGGATGGCATTTTTGTGTGCCATTTCCCGAATTTCCTGGGAGACCAGATCGGTATCCTGTGGGAAAAAAAACAATCCCTTTGGGAGGGAACAATTGGAGAGGCAGAGACACAAACTCTATAGCATATCCCCGTACAGCTTGAAGTACCCACGTATACTGGGTTATTAGAGCCTATACATGGAAAAAACATGTGAGTCATCCTCCCACAGACCATAGGGAAGTATGGAGAATGAGCAAGCTTACCGAGAGGGCGTCCAAAGGAGTTCCCCGTGGTCCTCTCGTGGACCATGGTCTGCTCCCATGCGGGACGAATGGTTGATTGGGCTTGTACTTAGGCATGGATGATCTACCTGGATAGGAATCTCGGCTCGTACGGGACGAACCTCTAGGGGGATGGCCAGACAGATGGCTCCTGGCTCTTCCGGCCCCAGCGAAAAGCCTGGGGGGGGAAGACCCCGCGCATGTTTGATTTCGCCTTATCTAGCGCAGTAAAGGTCTGCACGTATGCCCCCAGATCTTTTACAAAGGAATCTCTGAAGAGGAATCCTTGGGCTTGTGCCCCTGGTTCATTTATGGCCAAATTAATCAGTTTAGGCTCAATTTTTAAAAGAATGGATTTTCAGCATTCCATACCAATCTCTGAATCCATCCCTTGACAGGTAACAGATCCAGTTGCAGGTTGTTATACAATGCATCCTCAACTGCCTCAAATATCTTAGTGGTCGGTCCCAGAATATCCAGGATTTTATCCTAGCAATTGCGTAGTGAATAATCCAGGACCTTTTTGGGTTTCCACCCGGTTTTCCCCAGAAACTGGACAATTTTGAGGTCCACGACCGGCGTTTGACACATCTTATTGGGAACAATTGGGAATGGGCATTCAGCACGCAGCTTATTGCGTGTTGCTTTTTCTATGGGCTTGTAGTCCCGCAAAGCCAGATATTGCGCCACATGTTCCGCTGGGGTCCATTCGGCTGAACGAGGGTGTCTCAATTTGTCTGGGTCAAACAGGAGTTCACCCTCTGGGTCCAGAACCTTGCCATCTACATCTGGAGGGGGGCGTGGTGTAGGCGCCAATGTTCCTTTAGTGAGGGAGCCGGGATATCATCCCCCGTCATCCTCTGAATCAATGTCAGACCCCCCTATCTAGGTCCAGATAGGACTCACTTAACTCCTCCACAGAATCGCTGAGCTCAGACTCAGACGCATCAGTGTTGGCCTTAGCCCTTTTCCACATCCTAGCCGCTTTTGCCTGGATAGTGTTTTTTTTTTGCGCGGTTGTGCTAGTTGCGCGCCATCTGAGATAGGTGTAATACAGTTCATTACAATGTGTTTGGAGGAGTGTTTGGATTTTAACAGGGCCTTCCGGACGGAACGCTGCGCCTGAATTAATGCTTGGGAAATAGTGGTGGGCAGGGAACTGGACATAAAGCCCTTAGCTAAAACCAAAGCCTTGTCCATAGATTTGGACATAGAGGAGTCCAGAATTGCTTGGAACTTGTCTGAGCCCAACAATCTGACTTGACTCGTCCGAGGCTGATGGGGAGATGCTTGCAGGAGCTCTGGTAGCATCCTGATCCACCTTAGGTGAAGGCGTGGTAGCGCTTTGCATGGTATTCAAACTTGACAAATAAAGCACCTTCACAGGCAACTCAAGGGGTATAAAGTTGGAAGAAACCCTGATGCTGCAAGGTATAATTTAATAGTAAACCCTGATGTGCAAGGGCAAAATAGTGAGCAGAGACACTACTAATAGAGACAGGGCCCAGGGTTAAGTAACCCAAAGACCCTCAGGGAAAAAAAGACTAGAAACGTTAGAAAAACTCGCAAATTAAACTCACAGTTAATCAGAGGAGCAAGTAGCTGTCCGGGTGCCAAAACAAGCTAAGGGAAATGGCACCCGGGCAGCACCCCAGAGGGGAGGTGTAAGGGTGGTTCCCACACAAAGTGTGCGAAAACCGTGCTGAAAAAATAGCTGTCGCAACCCACAGGAACGGCCCCTCTTTTCTATGCTGATAGCCATATTGTCGAAGTTTGTAACACTGCTCAACAGTAATGTGTGTTTAAACTACTTTAGAAATCACTCTGAGTAAATAAAATACATTGTTTTTGTTCTAAATTACATTTTACTTGCATACATTTAGGGTCGTCTTTGCAAAAGTGGCAACTGTCCTGGGCTCCATAAGTGAAGTGAGGGGTGATTTAAGCAGGAGAGGCCAATCACCAGACTCTTGCCAAGGGCCCAATTAATATTAAAGGGCACCTGTCATGCCCCCAAAAAAACTCTGCTCATTGCATTGAGCATAAGATTGTATCTATACATTATACTAGCAATTTTGCTAGCAAATGAAAAGATTAGAAGAGAAGAAAAACTATATAAAAGTTTTTTTTTCTCCCAGCAAGGCATTGACTGACAAGGGAAAGCAAAAAAGACCTCCCACAAAAGGACCTCTGCTATCCACCCATTGCAACCACAGCGCATGTGCTGTGGTTGCTATGCAAACTCCATAGCCGATACTAGGGAGTATAGGAACAGAGTGACATGACATCAATCTGTTCAGACACCAGCACGCTGGCATTGAAGCCACCTCTCTCACGTCCCTGACGTGATTTGCCCGCTTTGGGAAAAGTGCATGCAGAAAGGACAGCCAGAAGGTGGGTGTTACATGAAGGGCAACACACCCAGGAAGCGGCACTGGAACAGAGGAAAAGTGATTTCATCTTTATATTTTACATTTAATATACCGCCTATCTTTGTGATATAGGATGTATTCAATGTATATGGAAGCAAATTCAGGGAAATTCACTTTTTCACAATAGGTTCACTTTAATGACAGCCCTGCATAAATTGAAGTAAGTCCCCTAAAATATCTCAAAACAGCTCTGCCCTTGACCACAACTCCACACACACCCCTAAAATTAAAGTACCCCTCTTTTTCCATCTGAAATATTGGTAGCTGTGTAAAATTGTAATAACCTCAAGGCCACTATCGTATCCTGGAACATGGGATCTGTGATTTTCACCTGTAAAAAGGCCAATAGTCTGAATGAGTCCCTCATGTCAAATTTGCAAACCCTCCCCTGCTTCAAAATGTCCTTGGATTTTTTTTCCCACTTGTTGCCAATGATTATATTGTATGAATATCATGCTGAAATGACTAGTTTGATCTTCTTTCTTTTCACTATTGTGATACCTCCATGCTATGGTGCTATAGGCAAGTTTGTTTGTTTATTGCCACATATGTTGATTTAAATGACCACCTGCTACTTGTTACAAATCAATCAACACTACAAGGAGTTTGTCAAAGGACTATTGCCCAGTAATTCTTACACTGCCAGCACCATAGACTGGCAGAGAGATGCCCACCCTACCTCACACTCCATGAATAGACTTCATTTTTTAATTCTAGAATATTAAAATGAAATCATGCTGTTTTACACCTGCGCTAACCTATATTGCGTGTTTCTGCAATAAAATGAGAGTTTGGGCACTTGCCCTACACAATCATGGCGGCACGGATTGCTTTACGTCATGCGAAGTGCCTCACGTGACGGCAGGTACTGGTTGTGTGGGGCGTGTCTGTGGAGCCTACCGAATGCCAGGCTATGCCGATCACGTGATCGGCCAGGACGTTACTGTGTGGGCATATGGAGGTGATGGAATTGGAACTTAGAGGGGTTGACCTGCCCGGAGATGCGGAGGACGAGGAGCCGTCGGAAGATGAAGATGATGAGGAGGACTACGAGGCCGTTATTATGGATGACAGCGAAGACGAGGTTTGAATGTTGCGGAATCCGTTCCCGAGCTCGGGGCGGTGCGCTGTTACTGTTACTGCTGTTGCTAGGCGACGGAGCGCACGCTGCACTTGGTGCTGGTGGTCTAACATTACACCGTGCCAGCTGTGCGAGCGATATATCCCGACCATTACCATTAAGACATTACAGTACTGATTAGCTTGTTACATGAAAATAAAAACTACCAGAGGGTTTATTCTCACTAAACTCCAAATAAATAAAAAAAAATTAGGCAAAAATTATTAAACAGCCTTAAAGGGACACTGTAGTCACCAAAGCTACTTTGCCCCTGTAGTCTCACTGCTCAATTCTCTGCTAATTAGGAGTTAGATCCATTTTGTTTCTGTGTAAGTAGCCCTAGCCATTTGATATCCCAAAAAATCACACTTAAAGAAGCACTATAGTGACAGAAATGCAAACGTGTATTACTGTCACTATAGTGTTAAAATATATATTTTTGGACCCCGCGCCCCCACCCCCTTGGCTCGCTTTAAATTTTGTTATCTTTTTCCAGCACTGTACAGATTTGTTGTGGCTGTCTCCACCCGCGTTCTTCAAAATTGATGATCTAAGAAAGCATTGGGAGGATATTGCGCATGTGTAGGAAAACGCTGCACTGCGCTAATCAGCATCTCCTCATAAAGATTGCATTGAATCAGTGCATCTCTATGAGGTACATTAAGCGCCTCCATGCAGCACTGACCCAGGAAGCACCTCTAGTGGCCGGTTTAAGAGAAAAGGCAGTGTTTACATTTAAAAGCCTGCAGGAGCAGGCAGCATACACGAGAACAACTACATTACCCTCATATTACTGTTACATTATGCTATGCCAGCCCTCCCACATGTATCCACTCCCTCCCAAGCTGCAGATTACGTTCGGGGGACCTAGCTTGCAACCCAGGCAGTCCCCCTGTGGCCAATCAGTGGCAATCTGCGGCTTGTGATCTCCGTGACAGACAATCACTGCAAGCACTGTTACAATATGTCAGCCAATGATTTGAAACATTGGGTGACACATTGTCTATGCCCGTCTCTTCACCTCACTGTGATCTGAGCTGAGAGAGGCAGAGAGATCATTGTTAGCTAGTGTGTGTAAACTTTTAAAAGTAAAAGAAAAAAAAAAGTGCTAACTTTTTGTTGTTGTTTTGTTTTTTTAACCCTTCCAGTGATCAGCACTAACCCTGTAATCAACCTAGAGTGTTTAGTACTTTGGTAATATGTTTAAAAAAAAAAAGTTTTTAGGTTTGACCCTTGTTTTTAGCCGCAGCAATTTTAATTTTTTTTAACCCCTTTTCTGTTGCTGTGATCACTGTACAGTACCATAACAGTGATCAGAGGGCTCTCTGATCGGGCTGACATTTTTAGGGGGTTCTCTTTATTTAAAAAACAAAACAAAAAACTTTTAGTACTGGTTACAGCTTTCTTTACTGCGACCAGTCATTTTATTAACATTTTTGGGTTGGGTGTTTGAGTTTTTGTGGGCGGAAGTGTGAATTGAGAGGTAAGTGTGGGTAGTGAGTGTTAGACAAGTAGGCAATAAAGTAAATAACCTCCCTATTGATTAACCTTGAATTAGTCTCCCTAGAATGGCACATCATTATACAGTGGAGCAATCATATGCCATTCTGGCAGATAGTGATAGTGACACTCTGCAAGACAGTGACTCTATCACTGCCTCTGACAGTGAGCCCATGAGTGAGTCCTTTAAGTGTTGGTGCTCCACCACCACCTACAAGAGGATGCTTAGAACTCAGTGCCAGAGGAAAACTGGGTACCCCCAAACCTGACGGCCCCAGAAATACCCTCATTCACGGCAACATCACAGTAATGGTGGATGTTTGTAAGCCACTAAAATACTTTGAGCTCTTTATGTCGAGCAATGTATTTGAGCTAATTGTTGAGCAAACCAACTTGTTTGCCAGCCAGTGTCTTGCTGCAAATCCCGGGTCACATTATAATAGAAAAAAAATATGTGGAACCCCACAGATGTTGCAGAAATGCAAAAATTTGGAGCTCTAACACTAGTTATGAGTATTGTCAAAAAGCTGAGTATCAAGTCCTATTGGTAAAAGCACCCCATCCTGGCTACCCAAGGGGCAGAGGCGTAACTAGAAACGGCGGACCGCCTGGCACCCTGACCGTCTGCCTCCGACCCATTGCTGCTTCCTTAGTGCTTACCGAGTACCACAAGCACCGCACCACACACCATCAGCACCGTAGTCCCCACTTCCAACATAACAGCTTGGCTGGGGTCTCGCCATCCTCAACCAACCTTGCATCCAAAACCAGGATCCAGCTTTCAGTGGGCAGACTTCTCCTACTCCAGAGAGTGTAGCCGGCTGCTCTTACAAGAGCAAGTGATTATAACCCAGAGGAGTATAGTGATATAGCATTCCCCAGAGCAGATACAGCTGTTCTCCCCACACGTGAGAATAGACTCTATATTGAGGGTAAGCAGGAACTTGTTTAATGGTAGCCACAACTGGCCTTACATGCATGTCCCCATGCAAGGGGCACTCCCTTCTGGACCTGAGAGTATAAACAAATACACAATAATATTGGCTCTCAGATCCAGGATACTCCCATACATTATCAGATAATCCCTCCTCTGTGCCTGGGAGATAATTGGATCAGGGACTGTACTAATCCAATTATCTCCAAGCACTAAAAAACATACTTTTTCCCAAACACCCAAAAGTACCTCTAAAACACATGGAAACCCCCAACCCCTGTGTGACGAAATGCCTTTTGTCACTGGATTTTTAGGTGACAAGCTGCCCTTTGCCCCTGGCTGTTGGAGGAGCCTGATTGCCAGCCTCCTGCCTCATGACTATGGCCCTGGGTTGTATGGCCCTTTACAAGCATTATTTGGGCTAATGGATTTATATTGTGCTGCTGCTGGCCCTTTAAGAACTGCATTGTGGCTTATGGACTTGTATTGGACCATGCTGGCCCTTTAAGAACCATCTGGGGACATATTGAGACTTTGTGTGACAATGCCCCTTTAAGACGGTGTCCCCAGTGTTCCCAGACTTAGTTAAAAGATTTTGTTCCTGGCTATTTTCCACTTGGTTCAGTAAATGGGGCTTACTGAACCAAATACCACACAGGCGGACCACCCAGAAGTGGAAGTGTGCAGGCAATTTACCTCCCAGGCTGGGAGCCTGCTGTAGGTAAATTGCCGACCGCTGGGTGGCCGCAGTTCGTGCAAACCAACACGTGGTGGCAGCCATCTTTGTTCATTCGAACGAGGTCAGCGGTGTGTGTAGCCAAATTCATGGAACTGAAATCGGCTACACATTTCACCGAACACCGCTGACCCTTAACTTCTCCTACACTGAATTTTAAGCTGCAGAGACTAAATCCCGTTCGGCAATTCGAACGCATGTTCGAATGGGACTTAGTCATTTTTCTGCATAAAATTGACCGTCCGCACAGCCCAAATCTATGGAACTGTTTTGGGCAGGAAAATGTGCTGGCGGTCGGTCATAAAGGACTTCCACCTAACTTTTTATGTACTGGAGGGATTTGTATGATTTTTGGTTATGTTTATATTTAAAGTATGCTAATTCTGAATATGTATTTATGTGAATATGATGCATATTTTTAAAGTTACAGTGTATGTATAAAAAGTGTTTTTCCTGCCTTTGATAAATTACATTAACCCATTTTGTGCAGTAATTATATCACAGGCAGAGGGGAGGGATTGTATGTGTGTGCTGGGTGTGTTTTACGGTTTTCCTGTAAATGATTGGTTGTGCCCTGTGGGTTGTCCCCTTGCATGGGGACTTGCATAAAATCCAGTGTGTGGTCATTAAAAGTTCAGATCATCTTGGACCTTCATGAAGTTTTAGCTCATGTTTGGGGGATTGGAGAACTATACTCTGGGGATTGCTATAATCACTATACTCCCCAGGGTATAATCACTAAGCTCTGCTAAGAGCTTGTTCCTGTCCCTGCTCTCTGGAATTCGGAGAGGTCCACCTACTGGAAGCTGGACCCTGGTCTTTGGTCCAGAGTGGGTGGAGGCGGCGAGACCCCAACCAAGCTGCGGCGGTTTGTGGGGTCTGCAGTGGTTATAGTGTCTGGCGGAGTGCTTGGCGTCCTCGGGAAGCACTAGGAGCATCCATCAACGGAAGGTACCCAGTCGGGGTGCCAGCGGTTCCGTTACACCCTGATAGCCCTGATCGTGGGGACCAACATATCCAAGAATCACCCAGATTGGTTCAGGGGTTCGAGATTTCCATGGAGTCATAGTTTTGACCGTGCACATGGTCCTGTGCCCAAAACAGTTGCATGGAATTAGGGCTAACGGTCGGTCTCTCTTTCTGGAGTACAAAAGTACATAAATCACATATGTTTTTAAAGGGCCCATGGTCTTTTGACAAGAGGCTGGTCAGTAGGCCCCTCCAGCAGCCCATGGCAAGGTTACTTTCGCTACACATGTGTTTCATTCCCTCCCCCAGCTCCTCCATGGGTCTAATTTCCTTCCCCCACCCTTCCAGGTGTCTTCTTTCCTCCCCCCAGCCCCTCCACGAGTCTCATTCTCTCCCTCTCAGCTACTTCATGGTTCATTTCCCCGCTCCTCCCCCAGCCCCTTTCACTACACATGTGTTTCATTCCCTCCCCCAGCTCCTCCATAGGTCTAATTTCCTTCCCCCACCCTTCCAGGTGTCTTCTTTCCTCCCCCCAGCCCCTCCACGAGTCTCATTCTCTCCCTCTCAGATACTTCATGGTTCATTTCCCCGCTCCTCCCCCAGCCCATTTGTCTAATTTTTTCCACCTCTCCATTTGCCTCATTCCCTCTCACCCCCAATTGAGCCTTCATTAAACTCCCTCACCCCACATCCAGCCATCATTAACCTCCCTCCTCCTCCTTCCAGTCCTCATTAACCCTCCTTCCAGTCCTCATTAACCCCCCTCATCCTCCTTCCAGCCCTCATTAACCCCCCTCACCCTCCTTCCAGCCCTCATTAACCCCCCTCACCCCACATCCAGCCCTCATTGACCCCACTCACCCCACATCCAGCCCTCATTAACCCCCCTTACCTCACATTCAGCCATTATTAACTCCCTCATCCTCCTTCCAGTCCTCATTAACCAACCTCACCCCATCTCCAGCCCTCATTAACCTCCTATTCCCCCAATCTAACCCTAATTAGCCCCCTTCACCCCCCATCCAGCGCTCTCTCTCACCCCCATCCAGCCCTTAACCCCTTAAGGACATATGACATGTGTGACATGTCATGATTCCCTTTTATTCCAGAAGTTTGGTCCTTAAGGGGTTAATCCCTCTCTCAGCCCCTTATGCAGCCCTCACTTTGTCACCACCCATTCCAGCCCTCATTAAGCCCCCTCACTCCCCCATCCAGCACTCAATCCCTCTGTCCCCACTCTTCCCCGTGCCTTATGTCTGTGTGCTGCGTGGCCGAGCGGTACACAGTCTGACAGGAAGTGCTCTCTCATTGAGCACTTCCTGTCAGCACCGGTGCTTGCCCGGGCCCTGGAGTGACGGTGGTAGGTACGCCACTGCCAAGGGTTATGAAGAGGGATTGCTATGAGCAGTTGCTGCGTTTCCTCAATTTTAACAACACACTATGTCCTCTAGAAATGACCCATTGTTTGACAGGTTCTACAAAATTCGTCCCCTTATCCAACTCTTTTCTGACAAATTTTCACAAAATTATGTCCCAGACGAAAACATTTGTGTTGATGAATCCCTAATGAAATTTAAAGGTAGACTGCTTTTTTAAGCAGTGTATTCAATCTAAGCAGTCACAATATGGTGTCGAATTTTACAAATGATGAGAATACACTAGTGGGTATGCATGGGAGTTTTGAATTTATTAAGAGAAGGATAGCCATCTTGACCACTTGGATGCCTTGATTCTGTGATTACAATGGCACGATTGTCTGGGATCTGATCCTTCCCTTGTTAAATGAGGGTTACAAGCTGTGTGTTGATAATTATTACACCAGTATCGATTTTAAAGCAGCACTGTCATGCCAAACTTATCTTTCCCTAATCACTTCCTCTTCAATCCCTCTCTCAAGATCTGTTCTTCATTTCTTCCTATCTGCTCTAGTTTTATTTAAAACATAAGACAAAATAGGGACTATTTGTCTTGTGTATTTTTTTCAGCCATTGACCCACTCTGACCAACTTCCTGTGGGTCAGGGAAATGACAATATGGGGCGGACCTTTTGTCCCGTCCCCCCCACCCCGTCCCCTCACCCATGAGCGGCGGGTGGGTGCCCTAAAAAACAATTGGGGGGGGAAATACCTATTGTCTTCCCCATTATCGGAAGGTGGGGACCCTAAATTACAATAAGGGGGGAACCTACAATAAGGGGGGTCCCCACTGGCCCTCACCCATGAGCAGGAGGTGGGGACCCTAAAAGACAATAAGTCCTCCCCCCATTGTAATTTAGGGCCCCCAACCGCCGCTCATGGGTGGGGGCTGAGGGAGGACTATAGGTCTTCCACCTTATTGTAATTTAGAGCCCCCACCCAAGGCTCATGGGTGGGGCCTGGGGGGACAATAAGTCCTCCCCCTTATTGTCATTTAGGGCCCCCACTCCCCTGTCATGGGTGGGGGCCAGGGGGGAGGACATTAGGTCTCCCCCCGTTGTCTTTTAGGGTGGGTGGGGGTGGATGGGAGGACATTAGGCCCTGCCCCCCATTGTCTTTTAGGGTCCTCACCCACCGCTCATGGGTGGGGGTCAGGGGAAGACAATAGTTCTCCCACACATTGTCATTTAGGGTCCCGACCAGCTGTTTATGGATGGGTGCTGGGGGGAGGACAATGCGTCTTCCCCTCCATTGTCTTTTAGGGCCCCCACCTGCAGTTAATAGGTGTTATTTAGTGAAGCAATACTGATCAATCTGATAAAGTTTAACACTTAAAACAACTGATGTTAGAGAAGGGGAAGGAGGGGGTGAGTGGGGTGTCATAAATAGCAGAAGATGTGCAGGTTGGCTGAGAATAGCCAGAAAAAGTAAATAAACAGGGGAGAGTCAATAAGTTAGTGGGGAAAAAAAACAAGAAAACAGCAGAGCAGGGCATGCAAGTAAATAACTGCATATATGTATGTATATTAATTGATCCAATAAAGGTGAAGCAATAATATAGAAAGAACTATACAAGACATTAAGATGTGTGTTTATATAAAGATTTGGTAGTGTGTGAGAAAGACAGACTCTTTTTTTCTCTTTTGTGTTTTTTTCTTTTCTTTTTCTTTTCAACTAGTTTATTGACTCTCCTCTGTTTATTTACTTTTTTCTGGCTATTCTTAGCCAACCTGCACCTTTCATTTTCAGGCACATCTTCTGCTATTCATGACACCCCACTCCCTCCCCATTTCTAACGTCCGTTGTTTTAAGTGTTAAACTCTATCAGACTGATCAGTATTGCTTCCATATTTAATATAATATTTGTGCAATTGATTGGTGTTCCTGGTTATTGTAGGAAAACAAGGTATTTGTGGATAACAAGCATGTCCTCAGCAGCCTTTTCCTGACTTGAATCATCTCATCTTTAAGCATTCTTAGGTCTCTGTAGAGATAAGTGCTATAGCCTACTATACCAGTGTTGGTCAACTAAGCTAGTGTATAGTGTTTTGTCATCTCTGATCATAGCTGGGTTACAACAGAATACTGATTAAGAACAAACTGTACATTGTGCAGGGCTAGCCTTAAAGTCACTGCATACACTTCCTAGTTCTTACTGAATTCTTTGGGTGGTTTACAGGTGTCTGATGATCTACCTGAATCTGTTCTCTTGTGTTTGCAAGCTGTTAAGAGAAGAAGTGAAAATACAGAGCTCTTTCTACAAGATTTAGAATCTGGTGATCCTTGTTTAAGTAAGTACTTACTACCCCTCCCTTGGTCTGGTGCAAAGATTTTTGGTTACACAGGCAAGGATGCATTTTGCCCCCTCCTCCCTCCTCCCCTAACAAAGTGCATCTTTACCTGTGTGTCTCCTAACCCCTATTTTGAATTCCTTACCCCATTTAGTGTATCTTTTCCCTTATTCTTCCCTTTTGTGGCTCTTACAAACCCATACTCCCCTTATGTGGCTCTTACAACCCCTCCTCCCCTTGTGTGGCTCTTACAACTCCTCAGCACCTTTGTGTGTCACACCCCCCGCATCTTTGTGTGTCTTGCCCGCCCCTCTGTGTGTTTCTCTCCACCAGCCCCTCTGTGTGTCTTTCTCCTTCTCCCCAACACCTTGTCCCCCAGCCCCATGTCTCTCATCCCCCCCCCAGCTCGTGTGTGTTTTTCTTTATTCCTCCCCAGATCCCCAATCATCTCCTATTAATATGGATATTATTTTATTTCATAAAGGTGATTGTTCTGAAAGTGGAACAAGTTGTAATTTGCCTTCAGAGCTTCAAGACCCTGATGTCCTTACAAAGGTATGCAACGGAACAAGTCTTTGCCTACATTATGATACACTTCATAAACACATTCATGTTAATATATGCAAATATCATAATGCACCTACTTCTCAGTGATCCTGTAATCTACCTACATTTTCAGTGCTCATAGAGGACAGTATATTAATGTTATTTCATAACAACTAATTAGCTCAATGCAATAGTAAAGCTTACATGATTATGATATAAGAGCTGCTTGTGTTTGTTTTTTGTTAACTTTTGCAGGTATTGGCTGAAATAGAAGAAGATGAAAGAAGACAGCAATCAAGGAGTGATAACATTATAGGCAATAACGATGACCACAACAGCATTCAAGGAACAGTGGTTGTAGAAACATTGGGTATGAATGTTTATGTATAATGCCACAAAAAAACAGAGTACTGTAGTATGCAATTATACATTTATTTTTTCTACTGGACTCAGGGCCGGTGCAAGGATTTTTGCCGCCCTAGGCAAAAACAATTTTGCCGCCCCCCCATATGTCCTGCCCACCATGTGACATCACAATGCCCCGCCCATATGCTCTGCCATATGGGCCAACGCCAGTCTTCACAAAGTGTCTTTTATCTGAAAAGACAGTGTGTTTACATTAAAAAGCCTACAGGCGGCGGGACTTCCGGTCTCGCGGAGCGGACGCATGTAGTGAGAGCTCCGAGACCGGACCGGACTGAAGCTACATAATACACCGGCTAACGGAAGATCAACTGCCCTTACCTGAGTCCCAAACCTGTCAGATGGCGCCCCCAAAAGCACAGCGGGCGTCGGATTTTTTCCGACAAGGTAGGAAAGATAAAATGCGGCCGGGACAAGATGGCGGCGGCTCACACTCCCCAACACCTACCTCAGATCAGGGATCCGACACTGAGGCACTTCAGCCTCCCCCTGGGGATATCTCTCTCTCGGAGGCAAAAATGGCGGCAATGCTGCAGGAGCTCCGCTCCTCTATGAAAGAGGACTTACAACTGGCGGTTAATGACATCCGCAGAGAGGTGCACGAGGTGGGGACACGCCTAAACGTCCTTGAGGAAAAAACAGATGACTTATGCCAGGCAAATGACGGCATCTTAGAAAAAATCCGCCTAATGGAGACGGAGCAGGCGCGCCTAACAGCCAAAATGGCGGACCTGGAGGACCGCTCGCGCCGCAACAATATCCGCGTGCGCGGTGTCCCGGAGTCAGTCTCGGGGGCGGATATCCCAGGGTACCTCCAGCAACTCTTCACAGCCATCCAACCAACTCTGGAACTGGCAGAACTGCGCTTAGACAGGGCGCACAGAGTACCCAAGCCCGCTTCGCTAGCACAGGACATACCAAGAGACATTGTCACGAGGCTACATTATTTCAGCGCCAAAGACGCCATACTCACGGCGCAACGGAAAGCTACGGCTATGCCGTCTGGCTATGAAAAGATCTCCCTATATGCTGATCTGTCCCCTATGACAATGGCGAGAAGAAGAGACTTTATAAATGTCACTAAATGCCTCAGGAACCACAAGATTCCCTACCGCTGGGGCTTCCCCACGAAATTGCTGATCTGGAGAAATGGATCCCTAACAAAACTAGATGACCCAGACCAGGGTATGCACAAGCTGAAAGCCTGGGGGCTCTTCCCGGACCGAGTACCGCCTGGCAGCCCAGCATCCCCGGGACATGTGGCCCAGGAGTGGACCAAAGTCCGAAGAAAGAAGTGACTGTTTTGCTCTGCCCCCACTGCCGCAGCGGAATGTCCAGGCTGGGCTGCCAGGTCGACTAGTGCCTCGTAAGGTGAAGACATCTCCGCTTCTGTAGCGGTAGAGACTCTAGCTGGACTCACCCCCTTATCCTTTACCTGGGGGAAAAGCCTATTTGGTGTCTGGGTAATGAACCCCCACGTGAGTACATATGACAGGAGGTGGCCCACAAGACCCCCCCCATTGCTGACACACTGCTACCCCATATGCTGCACTTAAAGATCTTTGCTACACGCAGCTCCCGCCGGCAATAAAGTTGGCCACAGCCCCTGCATGTCCAGACCAAATAAACCCCTATATAACCCGAGGCACCCAGATGGCAAGCCTAGCGGCACAGCTCATCTCACCAAGTTTGCAAGATTTACCCCCGCATGACACCAGCGGCCCCTACACTTATGGTGGCGAATGGGGTGCCACCTAATGCCCATGTTGTACCCGTAATAGGACTTTTACTTCCCTCTATTCATCTAGTCCACCACCGGTCATGGACCCTTTCCAATTAAGCCCCGCCCCCACTATCGAGACAACCCTCTGCGGTGTTGCCTCCCCCCAACGCAATGGGGAAAGAGCACCCGTGGACCAGTCTCCACATAATGCTGTCAAGCTTATTGTATTGTATATACTTTTGTTATGTTTACTGTTTTTTGTTCCCATGTTGCATTCTACCCTCGAATATGTACCCCACTAGAGATGTCGCTCACCCTGAACCTCGGAGGCGCTGGGAGATTAGGGTTGTAACCCCCCTTTACCAGAGATTACTACCTGAGTCAGTGTACCAGTTTGGTAAATGCTACCTCGGAAACACCAAGGTCCCCCCCGGTCTCAGCTGATGTCTTCCCAACACCAGTTTAATGTTCTGTCCCTAAATGCACGAGGCCTGAACACCCCGCAAAAGCGCAGGCTTGCCTTTTCCCAGCTTCGCTCCACGCATGCTTCAGTAGCCTGCCTACAAGAGACACACTTCTCGGCTACAAACCCCCCGAAATTCCTCTCAGCCAGATACCCCGCCTCCTACCATGCCCTAGCGCCTAATAAAACTAGGGGAGTCAGTATTTTAATCCACTCGGATTGGGCCTTCACGTGCACGACAGAGTATAAAACTACTGACGGCAGGCTGTTGATCCTGGTGGGTAGACTAAATGATGTCCCAGTAACCTTAGCAAATCTATACGCCCCTAACTCCAACCAATATGACTTTATTAGGAAATCCCTGAAAACGCTTGATAGGCTAAAGCAGGGCCAAACTTATGTCTGCGGAGACTTTAACTGTGTACTTGACCCTGACCTGGACAGATCAGGCACTCCAGGATCCCACCCTCGCTCTATATCTATTGGTGACAAGCTCTCAGCTCTCTTCCACTCCCATGGCCTTCACGACACATGGCGCTCCTTATACCCGGCCACGAGAGATTATACTTTTTACTCGAAAGTCCACAACCAATATTCCCGCATAGACATGTGTCTGGTGGATGGGAAGTCCCTAGACACTCTGGCTAGGGTTACCATCGACCCAATCACCTGGTCAGACCATGCCCCTTTGCTCTCCTCCTTCACCACCTTACACCCGGTGAGAGGCCGAGGTTCGTGGCGCCTCAATGAGTCCCTCATAGACAGTGCTGAACGAGTTGCTGAAATAAGGAAAACCATAGTGAACTACTTCACGGACAACAAGCCCCAAGACACAACCGTAGCCGCGACATGGCTGGCCCATAAGGCCGTGGTACGGGGAGTACTAATTAGGGCAGGAGCGACACTAAGACGCAAACTAGAGGAAACCAGCTGCGCAAAGCTTAGGGAGCTGAAACTTGCAGAGGACCTCCACAAATCCTCACCATCCGACGCGAACAGACGGGCTGTTAATAAGATCAGAGATGACTTAGAAGTTCACCAACTCCAGCGAGTAGAGAGGGCTCTCCGCAAACGTAAAAGCGAGTATTACAGACAGGGGAACAGGGCGGGGAAACTGCTGGCCGCCCAACTAAAAGACAAACACGCTCAGATGCGCATACCATGCTTAGTGGCTGATACTGGGACAAAACTGATGAACCCCAAACTGATAGTGGATGAATTTGCGACATTTTACGGTGCCCTTTATAACCTAGCGGAGGACCCCCTACAACACCAGCCGACCCCGGTGGAGATAGCCGCCTACTTAGACAGAGTGGAACTTCCCCAGCTCTCCAGCGTCCAAGCCTCACTACTTAGTAGCACAATCACTCCAGAGGAAATCTCCAAAGCACTTAGGGAAACCCCCCGACATAAAGCCCCAGGACCTGACGGCTTCTCCGCCCACTATTACAAAGTCTTTGAGGACCAACTCCTTCCTCACATGACCTCCCTGTTCAACAACATCATGGAGTCAGGCTCCATACCCCCTGAAATGTTAGAGGCCACCATCATTACTATCCCCAAGCCGGGCAAACCCACGGAATTTTGCGCAAATTACCGTCCTATCTCCCTGCTTAACGCAGACACAAAGCTTTTTGCCAAAGTCCTAGCTAATAGAATACGCCCCCTCCTGGGTACACTTGTCTCCCAGGAACAATCGGGATTTGTCCCGGAGCGCCAGGTAGAGGACAACACAAGGCGTGCGCTGGACATAATGGAACTCCTGACGGTACACAAAACACAGGGACTGCTAATGGCCCTTGATGCGGAGAAAGCCTTTGATCGGCTACACTGGGGCTACATGACAGAAGTCCTCCGTAGATTTAAATTCCCCGACAAATTTCTCAATGGCCTCCTATCATTGTATTCCTCCCCGACAGCCGTGGTTGTGAGCTCCGGCTTTACCTCCCGACGCTTTGCCCTGACGAATGGCACAAGACAGGGGTGCCCGCTGTCGCCCCTCATCTTTATACTGTCACTAGAACCACTATTGCACACTATTAAACAGGAACACCGTGTCGCCGGTGTCCCCTCGCAGCTGGGCCCCCAAAAAATAGCCGCCTTTGCTGACGACATTCTAATATTTCTAACTAACCCGACAGAATCACTGAAGCATCTCCTACTCCTGCTCCATGACTATGGCCAAGTGTCTTATTACAAAAACAATGAGGCAAAAACTCAGGTGCTACCTTTTAACGTGACCCACTCTACTCTTACCGCCCTGCGAGACTAACATCCTTTTGACTGGCGGAAAGACACTCTCTCCTACTTAGGCACAAAATTGGCACCCTTAAGACGCAACCTTCTCCGACACAACCATGACGTTTTACTGACTAAAACTGAGTCGCTGCTGGAGAGCTGGGGGGCAAAAAACACTTCGTGGCTGGGACGTATAAACTCCTTAAAAATGATCATACTTCCTCAAATATTATTCCTCTTTAGGGCCCTCCCCATTGAGATACCAAAGACGCTGCTGCAACGATTCCAGCGTCTGTTAAACGCCCACATATGGAAGAAGAAACCACCTAGGGTATCTATAGCAAGCACAACCCTGGCCATGGGGGGTGGAGGATTGGGTGTACCCCATATCTTCAAATACTATATAGCCACAAACATATCCCAAACAGCAAGACTGCTGATGACCCCAAACCGCCCCCTGTGGTACCACTTAGAAACGGCAAGTGCTACGCCCCACGCACTATTAGACTTACTTTGGGTCCCGCCCAAATCGCATCCGCGCAACGCAAACATGTTAGTGACCACAAAACACTCTCTCCGCATATGGCACAGGTGGGCCCCGAAAATGCTCGCCCATCCTCTGATGCTATACGCCCCCATGACTAGCCTGAAGTATCTCACACAAGACTTGACTCTAGACGGTTGGACGGCAAAGGGGATAGAGAGGGTGTCCCAAATTATGGAGGGCAATGAGATCAGACAATTCCCGATACTCCAGCGGACCTTCCTCCTCCCAAGTAGGGAACTCTTCACCTACCTGCGTATTAAGCACATAATGCAGGGAATTACCCAGGCAGCGCCAGATACCAGAGAGTCAGGCCCGTTCGACTCACTATGTCTCAGTCGAAAGACCCGAGCGAAAACACTCTCCCTATGTTACCGAAATCTCTTGGAGATAGGCAAGAATGATAAATTAAGCTACATGGTACACTGGGAATCTGAGCTCAATAGCACAATAGAGAGTAGTACATGGTTTGCAGCAATGGCATTGGTAAAACGAGCCACACGCTGCTTAGATCATGTTGAAGCGGCTTATAAACTCTGGATGAGGTGGTATCTCACCCCGCGGAGACTGGCACTTATATACCCAGGGGCACAACAAGTATGCTGACGCTGCTGCGCACAGACGGGCACTTTGAGTCATATATTCTGGCATTGTCCAGTATTACACACTTTTTGGAGACAGGTACAAACGTTACTCCAAGATAATGTACAGAAAGGGATACCATTCACTCCAGAAGCCTACCTCCTACACATGCTTCCCAACTCACTGACCCATCCGGAGGCGGTGTTGACCACCCACATCACCCTGGCAGCCAAACACTGTATAGCTTCCCTCTGGAAATCAACCTCAGCTCCGGAAATAACAGTGGTAGTTAACAGAATAAACCACACGCAGCACCTTGAGAAAATAGCGCATACGATTCAGGGCACCCTGGCACGGTACAACCTGATCTGGTCTACCTGGTCTGGGCAATGAGACAGAGGCCCATGATGATCTAGGATTGTGGAGTACAAATAGAGATAGGGGACCACCCCACCCCAGTTGTCCGAGGAAAATGACATACAGGAGAGCCCGCTTAAACTAGCCCCCGCATGAGCAGCGGTAGCTGGAGACTTGTGGCTCAGCGGACCATCACAAAACTTAACATGGTGTAGAGACATCTCAGCCTTTCCCCCTATCCTTACCTTTACCCGGTTGTTGCTCCCCCCTCCCCCACCACCCACGCAGACAATGTTGTAGTTATATATCTGTCTGGCAGACGACCCCACTGTTAGCGCCGCACACCGGCCACTATTATACCCCCCTTCTCATACTAAGTCGGAGGCCTGCGTGACACAGTAGGAGTTATACTGCGACCCTCAATGAGAGCGACGACTGTGCTCAGGGGCTGTCTGTACAAGCCCACTATCTCTAGCTGTGAATCTGGTGTCACACCTGTGTAGCGCTGTTGTTCCACAGCGCTGCTCAGGGTAAAATCTTGTTGTGTCTGCCACAACAGCATTGGTACCAATGGGAAAATTTTATGTAACCTTCAAGCCTCAAAAAGTAGTGTCGTAGTGGCTACTCTGTCTGTGATCACTCTAACCCAAAACTTGTTTGAACAATAAAGTAACCATGCCATGTGTCTTACACAACATGTATAAAATTAACCAATATGTTTGTACCCGACAATGTGGTCTGATTGTGTGTAACCATTTACCCTCACCCCATCTTATTTCTGTACCCCTTTGTTTACATTTCCTTGATCAAAACCAATAAATATGAGACATTGAAAAAAAAAAAAAGCCTACAGGCACAGGCTATAGACACCAGAACCACTACATTATGCTGTAGTGCTTCTGGTGACTATAGTATCCATTTAATGTGAGGTAAATTAGAGATTAGTGTCACTAATAATATATTGGATTGCCTACTTACCACCAGATGAGGACAAGAGGCTGATGATGGGCTCAGTCTGGCTCCACAGGTCTGGTGTAGAAGAGGCTCTCTGGAGACTGTTTTTAACAGTGCTCACAACAATTAACGAACAGGAAGCAGCTCCATTTTTTAGGGCCCCTTACACAGCTCAAGGTCTGGGCCCCCAGGGGGCATACGCCTACAATGCCCACCCATAAATCCACCTACATGGCCCATCCATGAGTTGGGGATTTTTTATGTGTGCAATTTGTGTAAGGGATGTAGTGTGTTTATATGGGATGTAGTGTGTGTTTGCGTGTAAGGAATGCATTGTATGTTTCTGTGTGTGTGTGTGTGTGTGTGTGTAAGGGGTGCAAGGTTTGTTTCTGTGTATGTAATTGAATGCAGTGTGTGTCTGTAAGGGGTGCATTAATTATGTAAGAGAACGTAAGGGATGTATTGTGTGTGAGTAGGAATGCATTGTATGTTTCTGTGTGTGTGTGTGTCACTTAGTGCTCTCCCTTGGCCCCCTGTCCCTCTGCAGTCCCCCCTTGGTGGTCTTCTCACTCCCCTCTCCCCCCCTTACTGGTCCTCCCTCTCCCAAACCCCTTAGTGGTCCTCCCTCTCTCAAACCCCTTAGTAGACCTTCCCCTACTCCCACCATCCCCTTAGTGGTAATCTCCCCCCCCCCCCTTAGTGGTCCTTACCCTCCTTCCCTCTCCTTAGTAGTCCTCCCTCCTTACCCCCCTTTGGTGGTCCTTCCCCCCTTAGTGGTCCTCCCTCTCCCAAACACCTAGTGGACCTCCCCTCCTCCTCCCTCAGTGGTCCTTACCTTCCCACCCCCCTCCCCCAGTGGTCCTGACTCACCCCTCCCCTAGTGGTCCTTACCCCCCTGGTCCTTAGCCCCCCCGGTCCTTACCCACCCCCAGTGGTCCTTACCTCCCTCCCCTCCCCTAGTGGTCCTTTCCCCCCCTCATGGTCCTTATCCCCCCCTGGTCCTTACCCACCCCCAGTGGTCCTTATCCCCCCTCTCCCTCCCTCCCCTAGTGGTCCTTATCCTCCCTCCCCTCCCCTAGTGGTCCTTTCCCCCCATCATGGTCCTTACCCCCCCCCCCAGTGGTCCTTACCCCCCTGGTCCTTAGCCCCCCCCCGGTCCTTACCCACCCCCAGTGGTCCTTACCTCCCTCCCCTCCCCTAGTGGTCCTTTCCCCCCCTCATGGTCCTTACCCACCCCCAGTGGTCCTTATCCCCCCCTCTCCCTCCCCTAGTGGTCCTTATCCTCCCTCCCCTCCCCTAGTGGTCCTTTCTCCCCCTCATGGTCCTTACCCCCCCCAGTGGTCCTTACCCCCCTGGTCCTTAGCCCCCCCCCCTGGTCCTTACCCACCCCTAGTGGTCCTTATCCCCCCTCTCCCTCCCCTAGTGGTCCATATCCTCCCTCCCCTCCCCTAGTGGTCCTTTCCCCCCCTCATGGTCCTTATCCCCCCCTCTCCCTCCCTCCCCTGGTGGTCCGTTATTCCCCCCCCTCCCCTAGTGGTCCGTTATTCCCCCCCAAGCCCCCTCCCCTAGTGGTCCGTTATTCCCCCCCCCACCCCCCTCCCCTAATGGTCCGTTATTCCCTCCCCCCACCCCCCTAGTGCTCCGTTATTCCCCCACCCCTAGTGGTCCGTTATTCGCCCCCCCTCACCCCCCTCCCATAGTGGTCCGTTATTCCCCCCCTCCCATAGTGGTCCGTTATTACCCCCCTCCCATAATGGTCCTTACCCTCTCCTCCTGCCCATGTAGTGTGGCCGGGCGGCGCGGAACCAGGGACAGGAACCTCTGTTTCCTGTACCCGGCCGCCGGCGGACTGACAGGAAGTGCTCACTCAGTGAGCGCTTCCCTTCAGTCCGCCGGCGGCCGGGTACAGGAAACAGAGGTTCCTGTCCCTGGTTCCACGCCGCCCAGCCACGCTACATGGAGAGACCGGCAGGAGGGAGCGCTCTGCGCTTCCCTCCTGCCGGTCACTGAAACCCGGCCGCCCTCCATGCAGCAGTGCTGCGCCGCCTGGGGCTTGTTAAAGCGCTCAGGCGGCGCAGCATGAGGAGGCGCACCGGGGACAGGGATCCGGCGCCCCCTGATAAGTTGCGCCCTAGGCGGCTGCCTAGGTCGCCTTACAGGTGGCGCCGGCCCTGACTGGACTATATTAATATTTAAAAGGCAAGCTTTCGAGAGATTTCTTATCTTTCACAAGTCTGAAGCAATACAGATCAACATTAAAAACAACTGATGCTGTTAGAGAGGGGGTGAGTGGGGTTAGAGAAGCTGTTAGAGAATTGAGGGGGTGAGTTGGGCCTCAGTGAAAAGTGCAGAGTGGTTGAGTGGGCAGAGCAAGAGAATAAAAACAAAACACCTTAAACATATGAGATTATCGAAAAATATATTGTACAGTATGTGTATATATACATAGGGCAAATATAAGTATAGTGGAAGAAGTGATTTAAAAAAGAAAATATATATACAATTAAATGGACAATTCTTCCAGTTCAGCTATTTTCACCTTAAATTTGTAATTCACCTTGAAAATGCCCTCACTTTAATGAATAACCCCAATAAAAGACCATAAAAAGGATATGATTTATGTAGAACATGTTAAAAAAAAAAAAAAAACAATAATAATTTCATATACTCAATAGTGGTAGCCTGTGATTATGTAGGCATTACATACAGTTAAATAGAATGTATTTTCAAAAAGTCTGTTAAACTAAAGAATTCAATTGAGAATTTTAAAGAGATACACTAAGCGACATTACAACCAGTGCTCATTATGTGGTTTTGTGAATAGGACATCTGCTGAATATATCTCTTTTAAAGAGGCAGCTTAACCCCTTAAGGACACGTGACATGTCATGATTCCCTTTTATTCCAGAAGTTTGGTCCTTAAGGGGTTAATGTAGTGGTTATCATAAAAGGAGGACATGGCCCCTGGTTACTCTTCATCTCTCATCTAGTAGTAGTTATGTCCTTCGGGTGTCCTTATAGTTTATAGTCCCTATAATCCTTGCTGAGCAGAGGTTTATGGTCTATGCTCTGCACTTTAGATTGGCTTAGAGGTTCAGCCATGCGTTTTTGTTTAAAACAAAATAAAATAACTGTATTGCAGTACAACTTGCATAAATGATTACTGCAGCAGCATTTCGAAAAGCAATAGAATCATTTTAGAAAAACTATTGCCATAGATGATGATGTACAAAAAACAAAATAACAACATTCTTATTGTCCCTTTTATGACATTAATCTGTACTCTGCAGAAAAAAATACATCATAAGAATATTCTTCTGTAGATCTTGATATTTGACATACAATATAAGGTCGAGATTGGGGGAGGGGGGTTGTGTTGTCTTAAAAATGTCAGGAAACTGACACATATGCTGCTATATAACAAAACGTCATATATTACGTGTCTGTTAGTCCACCCAGCGCTACGGAATTTGCTGGCGCTATATAAATAATAAAACAATAATAGTATATGTTTAGTACAATTTGACAAATAACAAGGGTCCCGCTGAGTGTCCAGAGTTGCTGTGCCTGCTTCCGATCTTCTCCAGCAGGAAAATCCGGTTATCGCTACAGAGCTATCAGCTATCAGTGCCAGGCAGGACTGTGCCCAATGGCTGAAATCTATGCTTTTTTTTGTATAGAAATATCTGACTTTTCCTGCAGGAAGAGATCTGATGTGTCGTTGGCACCCAGGAGACCCCGCTTAGTTGTTAAACTGTACTAAAGCTATTTAACTTTTTACCAGGGGATGTGCCAAAGCATGTCTGGCACCATAACCACTATGGCAAAACAGCTTTGTCATACTGGACTCTGTTAGTTCTTTTTTTTTTTTTCTCCAAAGCTTTTATCAACCACTTACAAACAAGAGATTTCATCTTTGTATTTAAAAAGGGTACCTCTCTATGCTGTTTCAGATGACAATGATTCAGTTCTAAAGTTCGATTATATTGAAGTGGAAGAAAGTTGTAAACGAAAATTACAACAGTGGGAGGATGAGCAGGAAAAACACAGTGAAATTGGGAGCCATATACTGAATTCTCAAACTGAAATTGCCAATAAACAAGATGAAGAAGGTGAATGGAAGGGAGACTGGAGGAAGCAATTTGAGAAGGAAATTTCTGTGCTGGATACAATTCATAAAGTGAGTATTCATGTGTTTTGTTTCTTGCACCCAGTTTATATATTTCCTTTTTATTTAGGCATGTGTTTATTTACTTATAAAAGCACTTTAAAATACCTATTAATAGGGCCACTGGGGGAGGTGGTTGGAAGTGTGAAACCTAATTTCCAGCAAGTGGCCCCGCAGCAAGATGAACGTCTAGTAAAATGCCTTTTACTTGTGTGTTCTGTTCTGAAATGCAATTTAACTTCATTTTACCCTTTTCAAGTCTGTAATAGAAGCAATGGTTACAATATGTTAGCTGTCAGTGCAGAATTCAATGGATCTAAATATCTTTGGTTACCTGACACATGATTGGGCTGCAGGAGTATATTCTGTCGCAGCCAGTCAATGGCAGTAGTCTACTCTCACTAACCTTTATTAAATAATCCCTACATTTTCACATATTTTCAGTATGCTGGTAGATTATATATATATATATATATTATTACTGTACACAAAATTCTACCTGTTAGTAGCTTATCGTTATATTAGTGAATTATTGTGTATATTTCAATGCCCCGTCACACACGCACATCATTATTGTTCTGGTAATAAGTATAGTTAATATATTACAAAATAAAAGCGAGTGCAAAAGGGAAGAACATATACATAATGCTTACACAGTCTAAAATATACAGAATTTTATTTATTTAAGTCTTGTTACGATCATATAATATATAATAAAGTGCTAACCAAACCAAAAAGTTCAAGCATTAAAAACTGAAAGTCCTGAAACTTAACAACGAGACAAAAGGTGAAAAAAAAAATGTAAAGGAAAGTAAAAGTCCGGCCTGGATATGAAGATATGGGCTTAGATGCCAAATAAGTCCGTCGGTCTATTTAAAAAGAGGTGCATTGGGTGTGTGTGTAAACTCTTAGATGGAATAGACAATCTTATGTCTGTAGAAAATAGAAGTATTGGGTCCACGAAAAAACATTTCCTCCACCTTCACGTCTCTCCGGTAAAGCACGCAAAAAATGCCGGAGTAGAAAGTACGAGTGCCCTCTGGATTCACCCGTTGTAGATGCTGATCAGTATTCGCCAAAATCCTGCAAGCTTTGTAAGTCTTGCGCTTACTTCTTCAGGGAATGATAGTGAATACAGAGTGAAGAACAAGGTTTATTTTTATAGATTCAACCTTTGATTATATCTGTGGGATTATTTTAATAGGTTTCATCTGTAGAGGTGATCTATGATCGATACATATTTCTTAAAGTGCACATTTCACACAGGGAATTATAAAGACGGAAAAAAAATTAGCAAGATACATAAAGAGTAAAAAATGGTGAAGTTGCAATTAAACATTTATATTCGAAAATAGTATGCAAATAGAGAACAGACAATAAAAATATGCATAATCTATATCGTGCAAAATCGGCTTCTGATTAATTTTTGCACGTTTCTAATTTCTTAGTGTTTGAGTTACACTTTTCTACTTGAATGATACTCTGTGTCTCTTTATAGTTACTGTTAGGTCGTTTACATGTGAGTTTTAGAGTATCTGAATGTTGCTAATTTCGTAAAGAAAAATGGGAGAGAGTTTATTACTAGAGGCTTGATACGGTATATGAACCCAAAGGACAGTAGTTGCATTAAAGATTGGATACGGGGAATGGAAAGATGCCTTGGATGATGTGGAAATAAAGAATGTGTAGATAGATATTAAAAGGAATAATGGGTAAAAAATATATATGTATACAAAAATATATGGAAAATGAAGCAAAAAAAATTCCATTGTGTAAGCTAATTGAGAGCTGGTCCTGTAACCTTAGCACTGGGATTACTATTTAAAGCCATAGAGCTAGCCTTAAATAGACCTTGAATCCCAAAGGAGTACAAAGTCTCAAACAAAAAATTCCAGCTTACCCTATCAAAGGCCTTCTCCGCATCTAACGCCGAGAAGACCGATGGGACAGTTTTTGCTTGTACTTCTGAGATTAAGTCTATTAGTTTGCGAGTATTATCTTCCCGTGTTCTTTCTTGAATAAATCCGGATTGATCCGGCTAAATTATTTCTGCTATTATATTTTTTTAATCTTTCAGCCCAAATATTTGAAAATATTTTAATGTCTAAATTTATTAGTGATAAAAATACCTTTGGCAATGAAAGAAAATAAAAAATAAAATTTTTACCCTAAAACTAGATCTTTGGAAAGAGAAGAACATCAATTTTGTAAACGATATAATAACGGAGGTAAATATGAAAACTTTTGCGGCATTAGTTCAGGAATATAGTCTGCCCACAGACGAAGTGTTCCACTACCTGAGAGTTAAATCAATGTTGTCAAAAAGTTTAGATGAAGGTAGAAGTCAAAGTTCAATATATATAAAACAAATATTTGAAAAAAGAAAATCAATAAAAATATTATCTAAATGTTATGCGTTAATAAGATGTTTTGCCAAAACAGCTTAAAAAATGGGAAAACGAATGTAATATTGAAAATGATATGTCTGGGGTGAAAATTTAGTTAGAGTTAAGAAAAATATACAAAACATAAATTTTACTTACCGTAAATTTCTTTTTCCTGAAGATTAGAGGCAGTGCTTATACCACAGGGATTTCCAATCTGGAGGGAAAAAACAGGCAGGCAAATCTCCAAACATTTTAAACCCTCCCCTAATTACCTCCTTTCCAATAAGTAGCAGCTCCTCCTGATCATACCCAGAAAATACATAAGCCAAATAGCTGCAAAATTACTGAGTTTATTAGAAAAAGGGGCGGGAATTGTAGCACTGCCTCTAATCTTCAGGAAAAAGAAATTTACGGTAAGTAAAATTTATGTTTTTCCTTTCAGATTAGAGGCAGTGCTTATACCACAGGGATATAATAAAGCAGATCCTGAGGGCGGGTTTCATTTCACTACTGCGTGAAGCACCTTGCGCCCAAAAGCTGCATCCTCCGAGGCCAGTATGTCCAACTTGTAGTGTCTTGAGAACGTATGGAGAGAGGACCAAGTAGCAGCTGAACAAATCTGAGAAGGAGAAGCAGCTGCTCGCAGAGCCCATGACATAGAAACAGCTCTAGTAGAATGTGCCTTTATAGGGCCTGCAATTTCCGTGCCACTCTTGGAATAAGCCAACAGAATACCATCCTTCAGCCATCTAGCCAGAGAACTCTTCGAAACCTTCATACCTTTTCTTGTGCCCTCGAACAAGACAAAAAGACTGTTATCCTTCCGGAAGGATTCCGTAGCTTTTAGATATTGCAAAAGACATCTCTTTACGTCTAGGCAGTGAAATTTACTTTCCAAGGCATTAGACGGATTCTGACAAAAGGTCGGCAAAACCACTTCTTGGTTGACATTCGAAACAGATAAAACTTTAGGGATAAATGAAGGATCGAGCTTTAGAACCACCTTGTCCTGATGAAAAACCAAAAAAGGAAAATTCGCCCGAAGAGCTTGGATCTCACATACTCTTTTAGCTGATGTAATAGCCACCAAAAAAACTGTTTTTAACGAAATAATCTTCAGGGAAGCTTCCTCCAATGGTTCAAAGGGCGGCTCACAAAGCGCGGAAAGGACCAAGTTTAGATCCCAGGGAGGACAGGTTTCCCTAACATAGGACACCACACGTGTCAGAGCACTGAAGAACCTTGAAATCAGAATATTTGAGGCTAAGCATCTGAGGGAAAAGAAACTGATAGCAGAAACTTGTAATTTCAATGAAGCAGGTTTAAGACCTTTTTGCAAATCCCATCTGAAGGAAACTTAGAATCTTCTGGATGGACGCGGAAACAGGGTTGACTTTAAACCTACAACACCACTGACAAAATATCTTCCAAATCCTAGCGTAGATCCTTGAAGTAGATTCCTTGTTAGTTGCCAACAAAATTTTTTATAACTTCAGGATCCAGACCTTTACTCTCTAAAATCTGGAGTTCAGAAACTAGGCCGTCAGTCGGAATCTCCGAAGGGTCGGAAGAGGCACCATGGCGTCCTCTAGTATTTCTCCTGAAAGAGGAAGCTTCCAAAAGGTGGCCCCTGGAAAGTTCAGAAGAACCGAGAACTAACGTCTTCTTGGCCACCAGGGAAGGATTAGGATAATCCTTACAATTTCCAGCCTACTTTTTGAAGTATTCTGGGAATAAGAACTGCTGGCGGGAAGATATATGCCAGGTTGAACTTCCGTGGTACTGACAGGGCATCTATGATATCTGGCTGGTCTGCTGGATTTAGGGATGCAAAACGTCTTGTCTTCCTGTTTATTCCGGAGGCCATCAGGTCTATCTCCGGAACACCGAAGCGGTCTGTAATGAGCTTGAAAATTCTGCATGACAGGGACCAATCTGCTTGTTTCAAATGATGCCGGCTCAGGGCATCTGCCACCACATTGAATTTCCTAAAATGTGAACTGCTGAGATCGACATAAGGTGAACTTCTGACCACAGCCTGATCATTGAACAAAGGCTTTCTAATTTTGTTGATCTTGTACCTCCCTGTTTGTTCAAAAATGCCACTGTCGTTCGATTGTCTGAACTAATTTGAATATGTTGATCTTTGATGAGAAACTGAAATGCCAAGAGCGCCATCCATACGGCCTTTAATTCCCTGAAGTTCGAGGAATTTCTCATATCCTTCTCTTGCCAACACCCATGCCTCTTTATGTCTCCCAGATGGGCCCCCCAGCCCAGTGCAGAGGCGTCTGTTGTTATTATAGTGAAGGACTTCATCCGGAATGAAAGACCTGCGTGCAGGAATCGAGAAGAGGTCCACCACTGCCGACTTCTCAAAGTTAGATTGTTGAATCTCTTAAGCCCCTCTAGGCCGAGTTCCTGTCGATTCCAGACTTGCAGAATGTTTCTCTGTAGAGGTCTCATTCTGGCTTTTGCCCAACCGACTGCCGGGATTGAGGCTGTAAACAGACCCAGTAGGCACATGGCTTCTCTGATCGAAAACACACCTTTTTCTCTGAGATTCTGGATTAAACTCTTGATCTTTAGTTTCTTCTCTTCTGGCAGGAATAACTACATAGCGATAGAATCCAAAATTAGACCCAAGAACTGGATCCTTTGAACTGGCACTAGTTCCGATTTGTTGACATTTATTAGCCAGCCATGATTTTCCAGCGATTTTATAGCTGTCCCCAGGTCTAACTGTAGCTGATCTTGGGACTCTGCAATCAACAGCCAGTCGTCCAAATAAGGAATGACCGCGATACCCATACCTCTTAGAAAAGCTGAGACGACTACTAGAAGCTTTGTGAATACCCTGGGCGCTGATGACAGGCCGAAAGGCAGTGCTCTGAATTGGTAATGTCTGGTTACCGATTGGCAGCACACAGCAAACCTTAGAAGACTTTTGCTGGATTCTGCTATGGGTACATGAAGATAGGCATCTTTTAAATCCAGGGACGCAAACCAACTTTCTGGATGAATAAGCAGAGTAGCTGATTTTATTGTTTCCCTGAGGAATTTCTTTTTGATAATCCGCCTGTTTACGGCTTTTAGGTCTAAAAATGGGTCTGAACGATCCATCTGGTTTTGGCACCAAGAAAAGTCTTGAATAGGTGCCTTGATGTCTTTCCTTTAGAGGAACTTCTTCCACCACTCTTTTTTGTAACAGACTTGATACTTCTCGCATCAGAGAGAGTTCCATATCTAGAGAATGAACCTCGGAACATAGAAACATTTTCTTTGGAGTTTGTGATAATTCTAGAGCGTATCCCAGCTTTATCACTCCGAGGACCCAGTGATCTGATGTTGTCTTTTTCCAGTGATCTAGAAAGTGACTCAACCACTTTCCTTCTTCCTATAATCAAAGGCTCTTTTATGTTGACCCCTGAAATAAGTTCTATGAAAGGAACTTCTAAATGAGGGAAGCGTCTCCGATTTCCGGCTTCGAAACTGCTTCCTATATGACTCTGGTAAAGCTTTCCTTCCTTCCTTCATCTGTTTTAACAACTCATCCAATTTCGAGCCGAACAGTCTTCCTGGTTCAAAAGCTAGTTCACACAGTGAATTTTTAGATGCCGCATCTGCTGACCAATTTCTAAGCCAAAGCGCTCTTCTGGTGACTGTTGAAATACCCATATTCTTGGCCGACAATTCCAGGCTTTCTGCAGAAGCATCTACTAAAAAATCAGCTGCCATCTTGATATTTTTTAATAGTTTTACCGGGTCTTCCTTTGCATCTCCCGTATCCAAAGTTTTTGGGCCTTGGCAACGGATGCCCCCGCAATCAAAGCTTTAGCTTGGGCTGCAGAAGAGATGAACAACTTTTTTAAGGAGGAGTCCATGCGTTTTTCCATGACATCCTTCAGCCCGCTTGAGTCTCCAATCGGTAATGTAGTCTTCTTACCTATTTGAACAATAGGAACGTCCACTACAGGGACTGTATCCAGCTTACAGCCTTGTTCCGCTTCTATGGAAAAGAGAGTTTTAAAATGTTTAGAAATAAACGGCTTGTGACTTGGGAATTTCCATTCTTTTAAAATCAACTCCTTAATCTGTGGGTGAAAAGGAAACATTTTGGACTTTTTCCCTGTTTCCTCAAATTCAAAAATGCACTGCACTTCTTTAATCAATTTCCCAAATGGCTTCTTCTGGGAATGCAAATTCCTCATCTGATGAGTCACTACCTGAATTTTCGCCATAATCAGAACCACTAGTTCCTGAACTAGTATCGGAAACTTCCCAAGATCAGTCTTTTCTTAGCATGTTTTACAATCTGTGAATCCTGGGCAACCGAAGCCTGGACTGACTGCAATGCTGCCGACTGCATATCCACAAATGTTTGCTGCATACTTTGTTGCAACCAGCTGAGAAAAGTGGACATTTCTGTTCATTTTGCTTCCTCTGAAGCTTCTTTTGAACACAATGAGCAAAGTTTTTTTACAACCAACTGGCATAGGTTGGCCACACACAGAGCACATTAAATGCTTGGCTTTAGATGTACATTTCCCCTTCTCAGCAACTTTATCCAAATTTTCAGGATTAGACATACTGGGAACAGAAAATAAGAAAGGGAAAATAATCAAAATTTTCTCCTTAAAGATTCAGGCTAAAACCATTTAAAATAAAAACTTAATCAGTCTTACCTTAAATGGCCTGAGAGTGTGTTGGAGGGCAGGTGAGAAACACACTTTGCAACCGTTCTGAGAGCTCCTGGCAAACAGAGGTTGCTGCTGGTAAATGCTCCTTTTAAGTCCTGTAACCAAACCAAAACGCCAAGTTCAAATTTGGCGCCTGAATCAAGGTTCGCATTGCGCATGTGCATAGCGCTCTGCGACTCCCTGGTGGAACGCAACGCAACCTGTGCGTGCGTTCCACCGACAGGACCTCCCAGCCGACGCACGCCTGCGTCCTTCGTCAGACCGGCACCTGGCACGGAAGAGACGGCATAATAAAAATACAGGGACCACGCCGTCCGGCGTGTAAAACGCTACTTACCCGGACATAAAGGAAACAGAGCCTCCCGAGCCTCAGCCCTTCTCACCTGTTTCCTGGAGAACCTCCTGTCTAACCTCCCCTGCCGAAGGCAGGCAAAGAACTGGGTATGATCAGGAGGAGCTGCTACTTATTGGAAAGGAGGTAATTAGGGGAGGGTTTAAAATGTTTGGAGATTTGCCTGCCTGTTTTTTCCCTCCAGATTGGAAATCCCTGTGGTATAAGCACTGCCTCTAATCTGAAAGGAAAAATATTATACTGTTTGAGATTCACCTTAAAGTGTATAACATAACAGATGGTATCTAGTGCCAACAAGACTAAAAAGAATAAATGCCAGCGAGTCAGATATGTGTTGGAGATGTAAGAACAGAGTAGGAAGTTATCTGCATGTATGGTGGAACTGTGAAAAAATAAAAAATAAACTATGGGTTCAGATATTTAGAATTTTTTATGTATTATCCAAGTATGACACACAAGAAAAAATACCAATAATCCACAGAGAAACCTGTCACTAAAGGGGAACATATAGATGTTGAAGAAAACATTGCATTACTTGCTCATTTATTAAACAGAAGAATAACAAATATTTTTCATCTAATCACAATAATGAAAAAAAACAGTATCAGAAGGATTCATCAATTGCAACACCTCATACCTTGTTTATCTCATGGAATGTCCCTGTGGCAAAAAATATATAGGCCGAACATGTCGAAAACTCAAAACTAGCATAAGTGAACATATAAGCGCAATAAAGAGAAAATCCACCAATCATTGAGTCCCACTACATTTTCTAGAAGCCCACAATGGAGACCATCGGGGCCTTTTTGTAAAAGGAATAGAAACCATTAACCCAACTAAGAGAGGTCGAGATCGACTTACAACCCTTAGACAGTGGGAATCTTACTGGATCTTCAAGATGGGCACACTTTTCAATGGAGGACTCAACAAATATCTCGACTTGGTGGCTTTTTAATATTTAAGAGAGAGACCTATAATTACACGCATATCAACATACAGATATGAGAATACACACTTTTTAAAAAGCTAGTATTTCCATATTCGTATATGGAGATTCACTAAGGTATGAAAAACAACATATACAGGAACTCCCAGAGATGTCGGCCCAAACCATACACTGTAGTAATAATACACAAATGAGGCTTTAGTTGAGTCTCAAATCAACACCATATAGAAACATAGAATGTGACGGCAGATAAGAACCATTCGGCCCATCTAGTCTGCTCAATTTTCTAAATACTTTCATTAGTCTCTGGCCTTATGCCTATCCCATGCATGCTTAAACTCATTCACTGTGTTAACCTCTACCACTTCAGCTGGAAGGCTATTCCATGCATCCACTACCCTCTCAGTAAAGTAATACTTTCTGATATTATTTTTAAACCTTTGCCCCTCTAATTCAAGACTATTTACTCTTGTTGTGGAAGATTTTTTTTTCTTTTAAATATAGTCTTCTCCTTTACTGTGTTACATACATATGCATTTAGCCCACATCTTCATAGCCAGGTCGGACTTTTAAGGTTTTTTTTATTTTTTTTTATTATTTACATTTTTTCCTCTTTTGTCTAGTTTTTGGACTTTCAGTTTTTAATCCTTGAACTTTTTGTTTTGGTTAGCAATTGTACCTAAGATATGTTTTAGAGCAGCCTTAAATGCAATAATAATATTTTATATCACTTTATTAGATGTTATATGATCGTAACAAGACTTAAATAAAATTCTGTATATTTTAGACTATATTTTAGACTAAGCATTATGCATATGTTCTTCCCTTTTGCGCTTTCTTTTATTTTGGAATATATTGTGTATAAAGAGGGATAAGGATACCATCTGATAAGAGAGCAGCACCTGTGTAGTAAACATATTTACATAGCTGATAAGAGACTTGCGTCCATCAAGTACCGCCTTCCTCACATATGTTTTTGCTGTTGATCCAAAAGAAGGCAAAAAACCCAGTCTGAAGCGCTTCCAATTTTGCAACAAAGTAGGAAAACATTCATTCTTGACCCCAAAATAGCAGTCAGATGTCTCCTTTGATCAAGCAGCTATTACCCCACTAATTAGAAATTGTATCCCTGTATGTTATGTTTTTGCAAGTATTTATCCAAGTGCTCTTTAAACATATGTATGGACTCTGATAAAACCACCTCTCCAGGCAGAGAATTCTATATCCTTATTGCTTTTACTGTAAAAAAAAAAAAAAAAATGTTTGCCTTAGATTAAATCTCTTTTCTTCCAGCCTAAATGTGTGACCTCGTGTCCAATGTATAGCCCTGTTTATGAATAGATTTCCAGATAATGGTTTGTACTGGTCCCGAATATATTTGTATAATGTTATCAAATCCCCTCTGAGGCGCAGTTTTTCCAAACTGAAGAGATTTAAATTTTTTAACCTTTCTAAAGGTTAAACCTTAACTTTTTTTAACCTTTCTTTAGTTAAACCTTAACTAAAATGCTCCTTCCTTTTATCAATTTTGTAGCTCGTCTCTGCACCTTTCCTAGTGCCATGATATCCTTCTTTAAAACAGGCGCCCAAAATTGCACGGCATATTCAAGGTGTGGTCTTACCAGCGATTTATAAAGACGCAAATATCTATTTTCATCCTGAGAATTTATGCCCCTATTTATACATGACAAAACCTTACTGGACTTAGCAACTGCAGATTGACATTGCATAGTGCTGCCTAATTTGTTGTCTATAACAATTCCCAAATCCTTCTTGTGTAAACAATTACTTTATTTTAGTTGTACTATGAGCAACGTATTCATTATGCTCACATATATTATTTATTTTAAAATACACAAAATTGTCACTTTTAAACACTATATTTGTTGCGCAGTTTCCAATTTACTTTGGAGTCTATTACTCCACGGTTACTTCATAATAAGTATAGTTATTCAGCATTTTGTTTTCAAGAACTTCTAACTGAAAAATACGTAACTTTAAATTTTTATGGTAATTAAGTACTAATAGTCACTATAGAGGAGCGTGCACGGTGATGCGTCAGTAGAAAGGGCAAATCATATGGGACATAAGAGGAGAGCTGGGTGAATGAAAGGGCTGCTTCAGAGATGTTTTGTTGGTTAAGTTCCATCACTTAGCATGCAGGGACTATCTTAAAGCCATCCATAACCATGTTTGCAGATTGATGTATGATTCTAAGGGTGTCAATGAGGAAATATATAAAATTGTCAGGGTTATTCATTAATAGTATGCCAAATAGCTGTGCTGGAAAATAACTTAAGGGGAGAATTCATCTAGTTTGGCTATCTTGTCTTAAAATCTGCGGTTCCCTACAATCCCCATTTTGACAACACGTAGTTACAAACATACAGGAGGCTGTCGCACGTAAGAGCTTAAAGTCTAAATATTTTTTTATAAGGTTACTGGTGGTCAACACATGCTTGCTGTTTTGTAGTTTTGATTGTTCTAATACACTACCATAATACAACAAATTTGTATAAATTGAAGTTTGGCATTAGATGGTCTATAAAAATATACAAAAAATATCTATTTTGTAGGAGCAACAGAAGAAGCTTGAAGAAGACTTGCAGAAACATAATGAAGCATTGGCAAAAGATTTGAAAAAGCACAAGGTAAACCTATATTACAGCTTTCGAACCAAGGGGTCAGGCAGATCCACTCATATTGTGACGTTTTATACATTTATAAGAACAAGCAAAATTACATACTGCTAGAATGAGCCTATTCTAATAGTAATGACTGGGGACATGTGCACCAGTGACATTTTTCATTTCGTATGAATGAATTCGTACTAAATAAAAATTTTATTTGTCTATTCCAAATTTCGTCCATAAAACATTATTTTTTTCAGACAAAATTCGGTAAAACATTATTCGCTTTCGTCCATATGGATGAAAATAACACTGCGCATGCAAAAAAAAAAAAGATTGAGCCGGCAGCACTACCAGCTCCCTCTTTGTAATAATAACAATTCCTACCCACGTCCCTGCATTAACTGTGTTGCTAATCTAAAAAGCTACTTTTTCATATTGCAACTTTGTTATTGTTTTTGCTATAACTATTGGTTACACGTACTCTTACCATAGCTCTCTATTACTTCTATATAAGATACTGATTTATATCCAGTTTTAAATGACCGCGAGCAGCCACTGGCTGTTTAGGCGACATGCCCCTAATACACGGGGGGACCTGACACAAGTCCCCTCATTCACCCATGATGGGGAACCCAAATAACTCAAATGGAGGGGACATAGTGCCCCCACCCGTGACACGCAGGTGGGGGGGCTATTAATATAAATGGCCCCACCCATGAGCCTCAGGTGGGGACCCTAACAGACAATGGGGGAACACCTATTGTCCCCCCCGGATCCCACCCATGATCGGCAGGTGGGGGCCATTAGTATCAATGCAAGGGGGCCTATTGTCTCCCCCCAGGTCCCCACCCATGAGCGGCGGGTGGGGACTCTAGCAGGGAAAACCTATTTTCCTCCCCACCCACGAACGGCGGGTGGAGGCTAAATATAAAAAATACCCCCCACAAGTGACTAGGGGTCCTCAAACCCCTAATCACTCCCTTCCCCAATAAAATTAAATAGTAAATACCTGTAAAAAAAAAAAAAATTCTACCTACCATTAGATGTCTTCTTTTTTCTTAAACCAAAAAATGCGAAATGAAGTCATAATTCCCATTGAATAAAAAAAAAAAAAACTGCGCAAAAAAACACGCCTGAATAAGAAAAAATAATCCATCTTCACCCAGCAAGGGCACCACGCAGACTGAGCTGAGCTCCGCAGGGCGGGGAAAGGCTTATAAAGCCTTCCCAAGCCCTGCAATTTGACTCAGAGCGCTCTGATTGGTTGGTTTAAGCCAGCCAATAAAAGTGCTCTGACAGGTTAGTGAAGAGACTGACCGGTAAGTCTCTACATTTACCTGTCACAGCACTCTGACTGGTTGGCTTGGAATCAACCAGTCAGAGTGCTCTGAGTCAAATTGCAGGGCGTCTGTAGCCTATATTAGGTAGTCTATTTAAGGCTAATGCGCTGATATAAATTGCACTTACAAAATAGAAGTGCAGTAAAGGTGTGTAACAGTCTTGATGACTTGACGGATAGCAGTTATCTTCTTTTAGGACCTTATCAGAAATGGAGAGACACACAGGACATAGTGCACCAGTATAATATAAAACAGTAATATTTATTTGATTGCACTTACAAGAAAATAGTAGAAATCCAGCATATCAATCACTTTTAGGAATCTCAGTATCGACTTCCTTCCTCCCAAAAAATGAATGTAGAAAAGATAGCCAGATAAAAACCATAAAAACCAACAAAAAACAACAAAAAATAAAACAAAATAATTTAAACAGTGAAGAAAATAAATGTTCAAATGAATATGGTCGTGGTCCCTCCGCCCTACGCCTTTCGTGCGAAACCGGACTTCCTCAGGGGCAAAAAATAAGGTCTGTAGTTTGAAATGTTTTCCGTCCATCTTTTGGATAGCCAATCACGTCGGCGCTGCCAATAGATTACGTTGTCCTTACACCTGCGTTCCAAGTCTCTTTTTTTATGTTGATGACATGTATCAACACTTCCAGTATCTTGTGGAACGCAAATATGCGTTTCATGATCACAAACCCGGAAGTGTTCGCAATATATACATAATGTCAGGAAAAAAGGAGTCAAATCTTATTCAAAACCAAAAATAAAAATATAAATATGATATAAATCTAATAAAAACAATCAAATAATGTAAAAGATCAATCAAAATTCATAGATACATATTACAAATTATTTTAGACATTTAAATCATAAAAACGATGGTGATTCAGTATAAAACATTCTAGATGGTAAAAAATTGCATACAAAAAACTAATAAAAGATTACAAAGGTAAAAAAAGTTTTTTTTCTAAATCATGTTAAGATTATTATAATAAAACAGAAACAACTTTATAAAAAATTATAAAAAAGGACATTGGGTGACATGAGCAGATATTGGAGATTCAATATCAATATAGTGGGCATTGGAGATATGAAAAAAATATTATAAAAAGCATATATCAAAATCTACATTAAGTCCCGTAGGACTCAGGGTTTTTAAATTAAAAATCCAATACCCTTCCCTTTGTCGCAATCTTTTAACTAAATCTCCCCCTCTGTCATCCAAAGTCACTTTTTCCAAACCCGTGCAATTGTTACAATGAACGGGAACTGAATGAGTGGTCAATTTTTTCTTTATATTATTACAATGTTCCATAAACCTAACTTTTAAAGCTCTACTGGTTCTTCCTACGTACTGGATACCACATCCGCAGGTTAAGAGATAAACTACATTAGTAGTATTACAGTCAATATGTTTATTAATTTTAAACGACTCTCCTGTTATATAACTACTAAAAGATTGTGTCTTTCTATGTAAAAATCTACATCCTTTACATCTCCCACATTTATAAAAACCTTTTACAGTTTTTTAAACCCACAGATGCTAATTCTTTTATAAATATTAAAAGTGCACATCACCCTAATTGGCTCAGAGGAGTTCCAAGGAGCCAATTCACCAGAATAAAAAGAAATTGCACAGAAGAAATATGTTTTTTAGATCAATCAAAGTCTCTTAAAGAGAAATTTATAGAAAAAGGGTAGTCCCCTAACTTTCTGGATCAAGAAATAAATAGGTGTAAAAATACTACTAGGAATGATCTTTTAATAAATAAAGATAAGAATCCTAATAATAATTTCAGGTTTTTATAAATGTGGGAGATGTAAAGGATGTAGATTTTTACCTAGAAAGACACAATCTTTTAGTAGTTATATAACAGGAGAGTCGTTTAACCCCTTAAGGACCGAGGACGGTTCAGGACCGTCATCGGCATTTTTGCATTGCCGACCGGTGACGGTCCTGAACCGTCCTAACGGTCTTAGTTACTTACCCGATCGCCGTCGTTCCCCCGGCGGCAATCCGCGGATCTCCCGGTGTGGGGAGACTGCCTGCAGCCCAGACAGTCTCCCCATGGCGGATTAGGACCCCTGGGGCCATGTGATCGCTCAACAGAGCGACCACATGGTCACAATAGGTGTCCATGTGTCTGCCTGCAGGGGGACTGTCTGTGCTGACAGGCAGTCTCCCTGCTAGTGTAAAATCATTAAAAAAAATAAAGTTAATGTTAATAAAAAAAAAATATTATATATGTGTATATATATATATATATATATATATATATATATATATATATATATATATATATATATGATATAAAGACATATATTATACCTATATAATATATGTCTATATATCATATATATATATATATATATATATAATGTCATGCTAAGTGTATTTTTATATTAATATGTACATATATTAATATAAAAATAACCTTATAATTAAATTACACACGTGTATATATATCATATATATAATTATATATATTGTGTGTGTATATATATATATATATATATATTATTATAAAATACAAATAATAAGTAATTTAAATTAAATAAAAAAATGTAAAAATAATAAAAAAAATTAAAAAAATTATATCTATATGAAATTTTATTCTAACTGTATTTTGATATTAATATATATATATTTATATCAAGATACACTTAGAATGAAATTGTGTATATATATCTATGTATATATAAATAAATAAAAAGAATGCGAAATATATATATGTCCATATACAAAATTACATAAATAATTATATAAATATACATGTAGACTTCAAATATATAAATATGCATATATATTTAAATTCTACGTGTGTATTTATGTAATATTTTTACATAATTAAGTAATTTTATTGATTGCAATTTGAGGGACCTGCCTGCAAACCCAGGTCGAAAGTCCAGAGAATTTAATTTGCTAGCACTGTATTTTACCCTGTAACGTTCTACGACACCCTAAAACCTGTTCATGGGGGGTACTGTTTTACTTGGGAGACTTTGCTGAATACAAATATTAGTGATTCAAAACAGTAAAACATATCACAGCGATGATATTGTCAGTGAAAGTGACTTTTTTTTTGCATTTTTCACACACAAACAGCACTTTTACTGATGATATTGTTGTGATACATTTTCCAGTTTTGAAACACTAATATTTGTGTTCAGCAAAGTCTCCTGAGTATAACAGTACCCCCCATGTACAGGTTTTATAGCGTTTTTGAAAGTTACAGGGTCAAATATATAGGTCAAATATTTTTACATTGAAAATGGCCAGCTTGGTTACGTTGCCTTTGAGAGCGTATGGTAGCCCAAGAATGAGAATTACCCCCATGATGGCATACCATTTGCAAAAGAAGACAACCCAAGGTATTGCAAATGGGGTATGTCCAGTCTTTTTTAGTAACCACTTAGTCACAAACACTGGCCAAAATTAGCGTTCAATTTAGTTTTTCACACACAAACAAATATGAACGCTAACTTTGGCCAGTGTTTGCGACTAAGTGACTACTAAAAAAGTCTGGACATACCCCATATTGAATACCCTGGGTTGTCTACTTTAAAAAAAATATGTACATGTGGGGTGTTATTCAGAGATTTATGACAGATAATAACGTTACAATGTCACTATTGATACATTTTAAAAATGTATGTTTTGAACCCGCAATATCCTACTTGTACTTATAGCCCTATAACATGCAAAAATATAGCAAAAAGCATGTAAACACTGGGTATTTTTAAACTCAGGACAACATTTTGAAGCTATTTAGCAGGTTTATTTTTATTCGCTTTTGTAGATGAGTAAAAGATTTTTCACATAAAAGTCAAAAAACATGTATTTCTTTCAATTTTTCATCATATTTTTTCATTTTTTTTAAATTAAATTACATGAGATTATATAAATAATGGTATGTAAAGAAAGCCACTTTTGTCCTGAAAAATATATAATTTGTATGGGAACAGTAAATGAGAGAGCGGAAAATTACAGCTAAACACAAACACCACAAAAGTGTAAAAAGATGCCTGGTCGCAAATGTACAACATCGCAAAAACAGTCCGGTCCTTAAGGGGTTAAAATTAATGAACATATTGACTGTAATACTACTAATGTAGTTTATCTCTTAACCTGTGGATGTGGTATCCAGTACGTAGGGAGAACCAGTAGAGCTTTAAAAGTTAGGTTTATGGAACATTGTAATAATATAAAGAAAAAAATTACCACTCATTCAGTTCCCGTTCATTGTAAAAATTGTCCAGATTTTAAATTAGAAACATTTTTATGCACGGGTTTGGAAAAAGTGGCTTTGGATGACAGAGGGGGAGATTTAGTTAAAAGATTGCGACAAAGGGAAGGGTATTGGATTTTTAATTTAAAAACCCTGAGTCCTACGGGACTTAATGTAGATTTTGATATGATATGCTTTTTATAATAATTTTTTCATATCTCCAATGCCCACTATATTGAATCTCCAATATCTGCTCATGTCACCCAATGTCCTTTTTTATAATTTTTTATAAAGTTGTTTCTGTTTTATTATAATAATCTTAACATGATTTAGAAAAAAAACTTTTTTTACCTTTGTAATCTTTTATTAGTTTTTTGTATGCAATTTTTTACCATCTAGAATGTTTTATACTGAATCACCATAGTTTTTATGATTTAAAAGTCTAAAATAATTTGTAATATGTATCTATGAATTTTGATTGATCTTTTACATTATTTGATTGTTTTTATTAGATTTATATCATATTTATATTTTTATTTTTGGTTTTGAATAAGATTTGACTCCTTTTTTCCTTCTTTACTGACATTATGTATATATTGCGAGCACTTCCGGGTTTGCGATCGTGAAACGCATATTTGCGTTCCACAAGATACCGGAAGTGTTGATACATGTCATCAACATGAAAAAGAGACTTGGAACACTTAATTGGAACGCAGGTGTAAGGACAACGTAATCTATTGGCAGCGCCGACGTGATTGGCTATCCGGAAGGCGGGATATCCAACACCCGGTTTAAAAGACGGACGGAAAACATTTCAAACTACAGACCTTATTTTTTTCCCCTGAGGAAGTCCGGTTTCGGAGGAAACGCATAGGGCGGAGGGACCACGACCATATTCATTTGAACATTTATTTTATTCACTGTTTAAATTATTTTGTTTTATTTTTTGTCATTTTTTGTTGGTTTTTATGGTTTTTATCTGGCTATCTTTTCTACATTCATTTTTTGGGAGGAAGGAAGTCGACACTGAGATTCCTAAAAGTGATTGATATGCTGGATTTCTACTATTTTCTTGTAAGTGCACTCAAATACATATTACTGTTTTATATTATACTGGTGCACTATGTCCTGTGTGTCTCTCCATTTCTGATAAGGTCCTAAAAGAAGATAACTGCTATCCGTCAAGTCATCAAGACTGTTACACACCTTTACTGCACTTCTATTTTGTAAGTGCAATTTATATCGGCGCATTTCTGGTGTTTTAATTTAATACACTGTGTTCTTCCATGTTCATTTCGTTTTGTAAATTGTATTTTTTCTATATTTGTATCAAGAAGATTTGAAGGTTCTTCTTACAATCAGACATGTGGTAAATCTATTTTATATATTTTTTTTTTTATCCACTGGGGAGCACGTGTGTTGTATATAGTTTCTTTGATCTATCATAGTCTATTTAAGGCTCCCTGCCGCTTCTATATTCACATATTACAAGGAGGGAGCCGCGAGTTGGTAGCTCCCTCCTCGTAATAAATTAAACGAACTGAAACAAAAAGATAATGCATTCGGCATTTGCCCTTTCGTTTCGTATATAATTTGTATGTAGGACTTTCGTTTATACGAAAAAGTCAGAAAATTCAGACGTACGGTAATCGTATTCGTCCTAAAACAAATGCACATGTCTAATGTTAGTTGATTTGCAAAATTTTAAAAAGGGACTTTATTTTAATGTAGTGTTAAGATCGGTTGTCTTTGACTCCCTGGCCTGGACTCCCAAATGTAAAAAAATAAATTATCAGGAGCATAACTTCTATCCCACGCAAATGTTCACAATAAATAATTATAAAAACCAATTACTGTAGCAGCACAACCTTCCCTAGTATACTCTGCTGACACTGGGAAGGAACAGAGAAATCAAAAAAACAAACTATATAAATCCTTAAATATGTGCCTTATGTGTACAACTTGTGCATCTCTAGCTTTGTCCTTTAGCTATTTTGCATCTAATCTAATGGCTAGTCATTAAAGTGAGTACTACTATCTGAATGGTGCATTTCAATAGGTGTTTATGTCATGCCTTTTTATTGTATGTATACATACACAACATAAGTATTAATACATCAGATTATTATTATTATTATTATTTCAGGAGATGATTTACAAATTGGAAACAGAGATGAAAAATGAAAAGAACAACTTTGCAGAGGAAAAGGCAAAGGCCAAAAAACTGTTGGAGGAACTTCAGTTCAAATCTGCAATTAAAATCCAGGCACAATTTAGAGCTTTCTCTACATACAAAAAGTATTCACCTATTTTAATGGAAAGAAAAAAGGAGGCTCAGAGAAAAAAAGAGTTGAAGCTCAAACTGGAACAGGAAAAAAAGGAAATGGAAGAAAAAATAAAACGGAAGCTTGAGGACAAAAAACGAAGGGAGGAAGAGAAAAAACAAAAGGAAGAGTTGGAGACACAAGCTTTGGAAGAGGCAAAAATTCAGGAACGGTTGCTCCAAGAAATGCGCCAGAGAGAATACGAGAAGAAAAAGTCAGAAGAACGTCAGAGACTAGAGAGACAAAAACACATAAAAGACCTGAACAATAAACATATTTGTGAAAAGACCGAGAAGACCAATACCATGTTGGAAAAAAATAATGACAACATTACATGTACAAAAGATAGTATGGGTGACCTGAATAAACAGAATGAAGAGTACGTTCATCCTGGAAAAGAGAAGATCGAGGAAATGATTAAAGAACAAACTGGAAAATCAGAAAAAGAGTTTAAACCAACAGAAGTGATGGAGAGCCTAGAAAATAATGAAAGCAGAACTGTAAATAAACCAGAAGAGATCGATTTAAATGCAGAGATTTGTGATGCCAGCCAGTATTCTGCTACTGATTCAGTACAATTGTCAGACCCAAGTAGGAATCCTTCTCTCACAGAGGATAAACATGTATGCCCATTCGATCAAAGCACTTGTGCGCATAAAAACATAGTTTCTGAAAATAACAGCAAGCCTCCGTTACCTGTTCAAGATTCCAAACCTCTGCAGCCTGTTGCTGGCATGGATGTCGGTGTCAAAACAGTGGCACAAAAAGAGCGAAATGAAGATTCAGCTGTTTCTATTGTAGCCCGATCTCTAGTTCTTCCAGATCACACTGAAGAAAAGAGACTTGCCTGGATGAAATCCTGCAAACCCTGGGCAAGGATTCTAAGGGACAGCCAAGGGAAAAGGGTGGATAAGAAAACAAAGCAAAGAAAAATTTCTGCAGCGAAGAGGTTACCTCCATTAAATGAAAATCTAATATTTCAAAATAATACTTGGCGGGACTTGCGACAGGTATGGCTCTTTTTAAATTAATGCTGATTGTGTGTTGTAATAGTCATAACTCTGGAAATAAAGATCAGCATAGACATACAGTGCCTCCTGCATATGCTAAGGAAAGGCAATCAATTTTATCATCTTTGTTTAAACAAAAAACTTAACTGCATTTTAAGCAGAACTGTCACTGTCTGGGGACTTTGCATAATTTGCAAAGACCCCTTACGGTGACATCACCGCTGGGGATTTGATGGTCAGGGGGAGCCGGCAAAGGTGACTTTTACTTATCTTAGTCTGTCCTTCATGTGCACATGCACGAGAGTACAGCATTGAGATCGTTGGATCCTCCATAGACAAAGCCAATTTCTTGCAGCCATCATTGATGACGGCTGGGATAGGGCTGCCATCAGGCATGGATAGGTGTGATTGATGTGTGTGGCTGTGTGTAACTAGCAGTGAGGGATGTGTATAGGGAGTGATAGGAGGTTGTGGAGAAGAAAGGATTATTGGGCATAATAGGAGAGCAAAAAGGGAAGGATGGGCTAGGTTAATATGAGTGTGAAGAGATAAAGAGGCATGGTGGGGAGTGATGCAGAGAGAGAGAGGGAGGGAAGGATGGAAATAAGTGAATGAAAAGAGAAGTGATATTCGGGTGAGAGGTTATCTATTTTCCCGGTCCTCTTCATTACAATGATCCTCTTTGTTCTGTTGCCACAGGCTTTCACCCACATTCATACTCTCCTCATTAATAGTCCCTCGCCTTCTCCATTATACTACTTGACCTCTTTGTCTAATCCTCCCAATCCACATCCCTATCCTTGCATTACATTTCTCCATCCCATGTATTGCAAGACGTCACCATTTTAATACACATCCTCCTCCCTCACACATTACCTTTGCGATCTATCTACATTAAAGGTACACTTTAGTCACAAAAACAATTTTGACTTAATAAAACCGTTTTTGTGTATCGATAATGCCCCTGCAGTCTCATTGGTCAGTTCTCTGCCATTCAGGAGCTAAATCAGTTTGTTTATGCAGCTCTAGCCCCACCTCCCTGTATGTCACTTGCAAAACCTTCCTAAACACTTCCTGTAAATTGAGATGTTATATTTGCGCTTTCATTATTGCTCCTTATGTTTAATTTAGAATTTCTTATATCCTGCTCTGTTAATGCCTCCTAGACCCTACAGGAACTCCCTGTGTGTGAATAAAGTTCGACTTACAGAGCAGGAGATAAAAACGTTTAAAGTTAGTTAACATCTGATTTAAAAATGAAAATATTTTTTTTCATGCAGGCTAGCAGTCACAGGCATGTGAACTGTGGCTAGGGATGTAGGGACAGAATCAAAGGTGATTTCTAAATGGCAGAACTGAGCAGTGAGACTGCAGGGGCATGAACTATACACTTAAACTGCTTCATTATAAACTTGTTTTTGTGACTAGTTCACCTTTAAAGGAGCTCTGTAGGGTCAGGAACACAAACATGTATTCCTGACCCAATAGGGTTAAAACCACCATCTAGCCACCCTGGTCCCCTCATGCCTCCCTAAATATAGTAAAATCTTTACTTGTATTCAAGTCTGGAGCTTCTGGCTTTGTCCCCGTTTGTTTTTGACCAGCCCATTGCCTACTGACATCAGCAGAAGTGGTAGCCTGATGCAATCACAATGCTTCCCCATAGGATTGGCTAAGACTGACAAGGAGGCAGATCAGGGGCAGAGCCAGCATGATTCAAACACCACCCTGGCCAATCAGCATCTCCTCATAGAGATGAATTGAATCAATGAATCTCTATGAGGAAAGTTCAGTGTCTGCATGCAGAGGGAGGAGATACTGAATGTTTGGATGCATTTTAGGCAGCCATGACACAGGAAGGATCTCTAACAGCTATCTGAGGAGTGGCCAGTGAAGTTATCACTAGGCTGTAATGTAAACACTGCATTTTCTCTGAAAAGACCGTGTTTACAGCAAAAAGCCTGAAGGTAATGATTCCACTCACCAGAACAAATTCAATAAGCTGTAGTTGTTATGCTCACTATAGTTTCCTCTTAACAATTTTCTAATCCTCTGCTCATCAGCCTTCTTCTCTTCCCAAACCTGAGTCTCCATCCATCAACAGACTAATTTATCCCTGTGATTCTCTCTCCTTCTCCAACTGGCCTCCTTTCATCTCTCTCCACTCATTCAAACAGACATCCTTCCTTACCATTACCCTTTTTTACATATCTTCACTTCTTTCTGATGTTCCCCGGTCTAGCAAAGGGTAGTACAGAGCAGGCACTTGCGGGGCCCTTCTGCACAACTTACACTGCTCTCCCTGCTCAGAATTCTTCTTGCAGAGCCAAATGTGTAAGGGATATGATTTTACATGCCCTGTCCATTAAAGCTTCACTGCTCAGGAAAATACCATGCGGGGAGAGCAGTGTGAGCAGGCAGGCACACTGCCCTAATTTTATGGGCCTCTTAGAACACCAACTTTAGGCAGCAGTGCATTCCAGGTGGCCTACAGCAATCAATAGCAACAGGGTGCCGGTCAAAACATTCAGCACCATTCTGGAAATAATGAGGCAGTGCAGGGCCATTCAAAAAAATCTCCTTGCCTGCTTGTACAGCATCCAAGCACTTATGAGGTACTAAGGTGTGCCTGGGCACCACCAGCACACTCTGTGCAAACACCCAAGTAAATATACTGTGGCAGGATGGCCAGGCTCTTCACAATAAACTTCAAGTGCAACAGTCAGGATAAAATAGTACTGCAGTTTATTGTCACTTTCCACAATTTATACAAGGTTGTGCTCTCCCACAAAATAAAACAAAAAGAAAATAAATCCTACTCCAACTTGGAGACTTACTAAACAACAGTATTACTAACTATCCAACTGGCCAGCTAAGCTAGTTCCCAGTTTTAAACAAAATGAAATACAGCACTTTAGCAGGTTTCACACAGTACCTTTTTCTCAGAGTCTCAGGCTTAACTGCCTCCTCTCTCCCAGCTGTTAGACTCTCTGATGTCTTCAGAGGCTAACCTTTTAAAACCCTAGGGCTGGTTAATTACATTCACCTGGTTGATAACATTCAAGGGGTGACTCCCCCCAATTAACCCCATCATGCTGGGAATAGAGATCGCTCCAATCTATTACTCACATAGAAAGCCTCTCTGACCTTGCCACAATACATATTATGCATATAGGGCTCAGTCCCAGGGACGTACCTAGAGCATTTGGCACCTGGGGCGGACCCTGTGTTTGGCACACCTCCCTTAAAAATGTAAAAAAAAAATAATGTTTTCAATGTTTTCAAGAATATTTATTGCACATAAAAACTGTGTACCCGCAACACACATCAAATGCATACCCCCCCCCCTTCATATAAAAACCCTGCACCACATTACATAAAGTTCATACACCCCATACACCTAAAAACCCTGCACCCACTTCACAAAGTTCTAACAGCCCCTACACACAAAAAGTCTACACTAATTATGACAAACTAAAAGAGCAAAAGTAGATGTGACCACGGATATATGCCAATATTCACCCATAGTTTATTATTGATCAATGTCCAAGGCAAAAATACTGCAGTCTTAAATTCTATTCCAGTATAGTAAGCACTGCACTGTGCTCCTTAAGACACTAAGCCAAATATTTCACTTACAGCAAACCTATTATTATTATTATTATTATTATTATTATCATTGCCATTATACAACCTACTGAGGTTAGGGCTCATCCTGCCTTTGTTTCACACTATTGCTGTTCTTCAATGTTCCTTTAGTCAGTATTCTTTACCCAGGCTGATGGTTTTAATGTAACAGTATGCCTGTTTTTTTACAGTATCCCCTAAATATTGAAATTAGTCATTGATAAAAAAAATTATGTCCGAGTAATCCATTTTTATATTGCTGTATACTTTAAATAAATTTCATATGTATGAAAAGGTGTTTTAAATGGCTTTAAGAAAGCAGCGTTTGGTTATTTTGCAGTAAATCAAACCTAATTTCATTGGATATAATGTTGAAGTAGTGCTGTAGGTGCATGAAACACTTAATCTGTTTGTGGCTTTTCAAAGCCCAGGCTAAAAAATATGACCTGTTTATGGGTTTGTGGCCCATGAATCGGACAACATCCGATATTCCTCAGCGATAGTTTCTTTGCACTGCATAGTACACATATGTATATAGTTATGTCTTGGAAAGTGCTCACAGTGTTTCCACTCGTTCCGGCTCTTGTTCCTACGTTTAAACTGTAACTGTGTTGTATTTATTACAGATTGTATTTGGTTAGATGAAATGGTAAATGTTTACTGATTGAGCCTGAAAATAATTGGAAAATGTAATGTTCTAAACATGTTTTCATGCTTTGTTCTACAAGGTAAAAAGCACAGGAAATTGAAAGTCTTGTGGTTTTGCAGCGAGTAATATCCTAAGTGCATATAATTTAGCAACATAATGTATTAAAAACACATATGGAGACACATTGTAAAAAAAAACACCAATTGGCACTTTTTGCTCTTGCTCAGATAAGTCTTCGAAATTGTTTCCAGTTCTTGCACTGTGCCCTAATTGTGATGTATATTGCAGCAGTCATCTGCAAACAGGATTTTCCACCAGGTATTACATGAGAATATACACCATAAAGTTGACTTTCTGGGTAATCACTATTGACTTTTTTTGGGGGGCAGATGTAACTTAAATTGAATTGAAAAACACTTGAGGTGTGATTATAATATAAACCACGAGTGGCTGACTGCTTGTGTAACATCCAAGAAAATACAAAAACTAAACCATACTGTTCACTTAGCAATTCTCTTGAATAGTGCTAGCTAATGCAAAGTATAAGGTTGTTACAAACATAAACTTGTGATTGCAGAAAAACAGGAATTTTGTAGTCCAAATAAGTAAATCTGCTTGTGTTTTACCGATGTATTAAAATATCAGCTTCATATAGTCTAGGCTCGAGAATTTTATAAATGCAGTACGTATGATTGCAGGTAAGCATTATTATAGTATACTTGTACAGGTATGCACATGTTAAAGAGCATAAAATTTAATTTACACGTTGTGCTGGCTGAGTTGCTAGCAAATTTAAAAAGTTTACATATTTTATTTTGAGTCTCTCTCCTCACCTGTCAATCAGTTCTTGGGTCTCTCCTCCCTCTCACACAGCAACCCCGACACACCTGTTACAAAACTGGCCATGAAGAAGCCTCGTAAGCAGGGCCAATCACGTAAGAAAGGGGTTGGAAATAGTTATAGCCAAGGTAACCCCTGCCAACTCTCTAATAGAGTAGAGTGAGAGGTCATGTTCTTCCTAATCTCCCTTGACATCAGGGTGGCCTGACTGGTGACAAATACAGAGCAAGATTCCCTTAATTTCATTAGTGGTGGGCGGAAGGCAGGGGAGCGACCTAGCACGATGGTGTATGTACTCTTTTCCCACATCAATTGCATACTCTACTGAAATTCTAGCACTATCATTTTCTTTTGTTATCTTATATTTATGTACTGGAGTTTATGTTATTACCAAACAACCACACACGGATATGGTTGCATGATTATTGTAACCTACGCAGTGTGTTGGTCTGTTCAGAATTACCAAAATACCACAAAGCCAATATAAATTGTTGCAGATTTTTAAAGTGAAACCGGTTTCGTTTTAACATAATTACCATCCCAATGCATTCAATACATGTTTTATAACCGATACCTGATAAATTAATTGAAGAATTTTGCAATGTTAATTTAACTTTGATCCATGACTGTCATGTCCTCACCTTTGTGGGTATTCTGCTACCCACCTCCAGTTTGCCTTCTACCCCAACCAGGCCAAACCCCCTTCACCATGCTGACACACTGAGTTAATTGCCAACATGCCGGCATCTTAATGGAGTGACATCAGTCATTCGGTTCCTATTCTCCCCAGCCAGCAATACCAGAGTTGACTAGGGAGTTATCATAGCAACCACAGCTATATATATATAGATTTATTTATTTCCAAATCTCTATATTTGCTAGACATTTTGCTTACACAGCGTATAGATAGAATAAAGAACTCTTTCTTATAATTGGTAGCACCATGACAGGTACCCTTTAAGTGCATCTGTCTTCTGACAAACGATTGCCCATACTTTTTTGTCTTTCAGTAAATCATAGGAGTTGCCTAGATTAGCTGCTGCCCGGTTTCACATCCAGTCTGAGCAAACATAGTGACGCTCTTTGTCCAATGTTGAAAACTTTAATGATGATTTAATTATCTTTTTCTTCCCCATTAGATTACAACAGTTACGCTACAGGACTTGCCAGGCTGCAGTCTTGCTACCTTGTCCAGTTGTGCTAAACTTCGATTTTTATCAATGAGACGTTGTGGATTAATTGCACTTGAAGATATAACGGATTGCAAAGCTTTGCAGTACATTGATGTGCAGGTAATTAATTTAGGCTTGTTTTGTTTAGTCGTTGTTTTTAGAGATGGAGCGGTATGTAAAACGAGGACAAATAAAACTAAATATGGTATAGTATTTTTGATGCTGATGATTACAAATAAAAGAAAGGAAAGGAAAAGCGCTTACAATCTTCTGGAGCTTGAAATTATCTCCAGGTATATGCACTTGGATGGTACAATTCCCTTCTGTGGATATGCTGATCTTGATCTCGATCTTATATGGAAAGGTATCCTTAGGCCAGTCAACAGCGAGTTGTGGTCAGCTTCAAAGAAGTGGTCACTTTCAATATGCCATTTATCACAGTGAGAGCTCACCAGCATATAAAATGAAAATAAAAACAGAAGTGCTCTTTGTATAGCTAAAAAAAAAAAAAAATCATAAAAGGAGGTATACTCACAAACGAAGAGCACAGTAAAGTTATGCTCAATCCTATATAGCTTAGGTGGTGTCTTCCCCACCTAGGAAACTGAGGTATAAATCCTTCAGGTAAAATATCTTCAAAGGTAAAACCAGGAAGGTTCTAATTCGATAAAAGCTAGTTTTATTTATAACCAAAATAATAAAACTAAAAGTATAGTATAAACACTAACGCGTTTCACCTTCACACAAGCTTTTTCAAATGGACACTTTAAGAAAGATGGTGGGTATGTGCAGTAGGATAAAACTATTAGTGACAGACAGCACAGTGCTTTGTGTCAGAAATGTCCCATCCCCTTGTCAGCCCTTGGCTTCCCTGGCTCTCTAATGGGCAGCTGGCTCTACTTCCTGAATGGTAACTTAATTAAAATTCCTTCTTAAAAGGATTCTATAGTGTTAGGAATACAAAGTTGTATTCCTAACACTAAAGTGTCTTCTGGTCTCCCACCCCCTCCAGCATGTAAAGGGTTAAAACAAAAAAACAACCTTTATTCACTTACCCGATTCCAGAGCCGATGTCCCTCCATGCTAGGTTGCTGATCCGCCTCCTCCAACACCATCCTACAAGGAGAGGGGGCAATGCACATGCACACATTAGGCCACTGGATGTCCTCATGCAGAGTGTGACGTCATCCAGCCTCGTTTAGGCTATCTGGAGTCAGTTAACATCCAGGAAGTGTCTCTAGTGGCTATCTGACTGACAGCCACTAGAGGTAGTCTTAGTCCAGCAAGGTAATCATTGAAGTTTCTCTAAAACTGAAATGTGTTTCCCTCCAGAAAAATAACCTTATGTTTCTAAAATAGTTGGAATCCCAATTTATTTTCCCCTCATAAAAACTGCTGGAGCGCTGACCCAAGTGCCCTTATGGACAAACCTCCACGATGTATGATATGCATTGTGAGTATATACATCAAAGCCCTTTCACTTTAATAGTTTAGTTTTGACACTATATTTTTTTTACTGTTTTTTTATCACATTCATTTAGCTTATTGTGCAATTTTAATTAATTAAAGCGGCACTGTCATGGCATTCCGCATTCATTGTGTTGTTTTTGTTTTTTTACCCCCTCCTTACTCCACTACATATAATTGCCCCCTAGTCACCCAAATGCCCCACAGGTCTTTGTGTGGGGCAGGGAAAGGTCCTGTGGGACATATTATCTGTCCACACTAGATAGCGCGGTGAAATTCCCATGCACGCCCAGTTAAACACTTTGGCATTTGCTATTGTCCAAAATTCGGATCATAATTTTGTCTAATTATTCGTCAGAAAGACGAATGAATAAATATAAATTTCAAAATAACAAGCAAACACTGAATATCAGTGTTCGTTTGTTCGTTCGTTTTGTTCGGTTTATTACAAGGAGGGAGCTACCGGCTTGCAGCTCCCTCCTTGTAATAAGTAAAAATAGAAGCGGCAGGGAGCAGTGCTACCCGTGTCCTCGCTAACTCTATGGGAGTCATATTGACCCACATAGTAGCAAAAGGGAGATTGAAATCTCCCGAATGCCACTACTGGCTTTGGCTGCTCACTGTTGTAAAAATAATAAAAAAAATAAAAAAAAGAAATAAAAATAAACTCCCCTCCAATAAAGTGCCCCATTATGTAGAGATTTGAAAGCAAGAACCAGAATTTTAAATTGAACTCTATATTTTATAGGAAGCAAATGTAGGGACTGACAGAAGGGTGAGGCATGGGAGGTGCGGGCGGACAGGAACATGAGCCTCACCGCCGCATTCATTATGGACTGTAACGGCGCAAGTTGGGAGCACGTAAGACCTCTGAGAAGCGGATTACAGTAGTCAAGGCGAGAAAGGACAGTGGAATGGACCAACACCTTAGTCGCATCTGGCGTTAAGTAGGGGCGGATGCGCGCAAAGTTTTTGAGATGGAAATGACAGGATTTGGCGATAGATTGAACATGAGGCTTGAAGGAGAGGTCGGAGTCAAAGAGAACACCTAGGCAGCGAGCCTGTGTGGTGGAGCTGATGGTAGCACCGTTGACTTGGAGGGAGACAGACACAGGAGTAACAACACTTGAGGGAGGAAAGACCAGAATTTCAGTTTTGGTCAAGTTTAGTTTAAGGAAGTGGGCAGCCATCCAGTTAGAAATAGCAGAGAGGCAGTCAGAGACACTAGTCAAGAGGGACGGGGAGAGATCAGGAGAGGACAGGTAGATTTGCGTGTCATCTGCATAGAAATGATATTGGAAGCCAAAGTAGCTAATGAGTTTACCAAGGGAGGCAGTATAGATGGAGAACAGTAGGGGATCAAGGACTGAACCTTGGGGGACACCAACAGAGAGGAGTTGGGGAGAAGAAGCAGATCCAGAGAAAGAAACACTGAAAGAGCGCTGGGAGAGGTAGGAGGAGCACCAGGAGAGAGCAATATCTTGTAGACCGATATTGCGGAGGATGAGAAGAAGCTGTTGATGATCAACAGTGTCAAAAGCCGCAGACAGGTCAAGGAGAATTAGGATAGAGTAGTGACCACGAGATTTTGCAGCGAGTAGATCATTGGATACTTTGGTCAGTGCCGTTTCCACAGAGTGCTTAGCACGGAAACCAGACTGAAGCGGGTCTAGCAGAGAGTTGGACTCGAGGAAGTCTGTCAATCTCGCATACACAATTCTTTCAAGGATCTTGGATGCAAAAGGCAGTAGCGAGATAGGACGATAGTTGATGGGGAGTTGGGGTCAAGATTGGGCTTCTTTAGAATTGGGGTTACAGTTGCATGTTTGAAGGGCGATGGAAATATACCAGAGGAGAGAGAGAGATTGAGAATTTTAGTGAGAGGTGGAGAAAGAGAAGAAGACAGAGTATGGATGAGATGCAAGGGAATTGGATCTAGGGAGCAGGTGGTGGGGCGGGAGGACTGGAGCAGAGCAGAAACCTCTTCCAATGCAGCAGGTACGAATGAACATAGAACAGCAGAGGGAGTGAAGTAAGGGGAAGAAGAAAGATGAGAGATCTCTTCTCTGATTGTAGAGATCTTGTCAGTGAAGTGAGTTGCAAAGTCTGAGGCGGTCAAGTTAGTAGGTGGAGGAGGAACAGCAGAGCGAAGAAGAGCGTTAAATGTGTGAAATAGTCGTTTGGGTCCGCGGGAGAGTGTGGTTATGAGGGTGTTGAAGTAATTAACTTTTGCAGAGGAAAGAGCCAAGCTGTATGAGCTCAGCATAAATTTATAGTGGAGAAAGTCAGATGCACAGTGAGACTTTCTCCAACAGCGTTCAGCAGTTCTGGAGCAATTTTGGAGGTATCGAGTGAGCTTGGTGTGCCAGGGTTGTTGTGGGGGGGGGGGGGGGGGGGAGAGGGGTCTGCGGCATTTAAATGTACAAGGTGCCATGATGTCTAGTTGAGAGGAGAGGGTGGAATTGTAGAAGGAGGTTGCAGAACTAGGACAGGTGAGGTTAGAGATAGGTAAAAGGAGAGTTTAGAGATTAGTGGAGAAATGCTCTAGGTCAAGACATTGGAGGTTTCTGTGAGAGTTCGGACGGTGGTGTCAATTGGGTCTTAGGTATGCCAATGTCAAAAGTCAGCAGATGGTGATCAGATAGAGGAAAAGGAATATTGGAGAGATTAGAGGCAGTACAGAGGTTGGTGAAGGCAAGTGTGTTTCCTGCTGTATGGGTTGCTAAATTGGACCATTGCGTAAGGCCAAAGGAGGAGGTTACAGAGAGCAGACGAGAGGCATCAGTGCAATTGGGGTTATTGATTGGGATATTGAAATCCCCAAGTATAAGGGAAGGAGTGCTAGATGAGAGGAAGTGGGGAAGCCAGGAAGAAAAGTGCTCAATGAATAGTCTAGGATAACCGGGGGGCAGTAGATGATAGCAATTTTTAAAGGAGTGGGTTTAAATAGGCGGACAGTGTGAACTTCAAAAGAAGAAAAGGATAGGGCAGGGGGAGTTATGATTGGTTGAAAGGTACATTGAGGGGAGAGAAGGATGCCTACGCCGCCTCCTTTACAGTTGAGTCTGGGAGTGTGAGAGAACTGTAGCCCACCAAAACATAAAGAGGCAGGGGTAGCGCTCTCAGAGGGGGACAGCCAGGTCTCTGTAAGTGCAAGCAGTGTGAGTGAGTTTGAGATGGAAAAAGTAGTGTATGGTTGTTGATTTTAAATTACTGCAGATGGAGCGGGCATTCCAGAGTGCACAATGAATTTTGGTGTGAGGGTAAAGGGCAGGGTATTGTGATGAGGTTTGTGGGGTTTGTGTATCTATGTACTTGCGGGCCCCTGGCTACCTGTTTGTTGCACAGCTCCCCTGTCTAAATCTTGCGAGTCGAGCGGCCGTCAGAGTGTTGCCATGGGCACGCAGGCCGCGAGAGTTAGACAGGGGAGTCGCTGGGAAGGTTAGTAAGAGTGTGCTGCGGGCCCACTCTCCATGCCACCGGACCACCAGGGAACGCGTCTCCCACCTCCCTGGCCAGTTAAGAAGCGGGGGGCGGGGGGACACACACACACACACACCATAACTACATAACTACTGCGTAGACACCATAAGTACTGCAGACTCCACAAACCACCGCTGCTGGGCTGGTATCTCGCTGTCTGCTATCCACCCTGGACCTATGACTAGGCTCCAGGCTCCAGTGGGTGATCTCTCTTCCTTCTGCAGAGTGAAGCAGGATCAGGAACAAAAGCTCTTACCAGAGCTCAGTAGCAAAAGGAGCATGCAGAGCATAGCAATCCCTGAAGTGATTATAGCTGTTCCCTACAAACATGAGTCGAGGCTGCAAGTTAGAGGGACAAGTCATTCTGTTTATTGGCACCAAAAGAACCTTCTGTTATGCAGGATCCCCTTAGATAGGACCACCCACAGGGTGTTACAAAACAACCAATCATACACGTACATTACAGAAAACACACACGTACATTCCCAGCAATTACACACAAAATCCTCCCCTCACAAGGGATTAACATAATTATCACAGACAGTAAAAATACAGTTTTTACACATACCCTGTGACTTTAAAACCATACATCCAATCTCCATAAAAATTACATATTCGAACTCTGCATACTTAAAATACAAACATATCCAAATCAGACAATTCCCTCCAGTGGTTTAAAAGTTAGGTCGAAATCCTTTGTGGCCAACTGAAGCATTGCTTTCCAGCCCAAACCAGTTCCACAGAGTCCTCTATCCTGGAGATAATTGGCTTAACTAGGTGTGGTAAGCCAGCTATCTCCAGGTACAGAAAATATCTCCATTCACAACAACAGCAAAACAGCAAACAACAACAGCAAAAATACATAACTCCTATCATACTGAACAGAACCCCCACATTCAACCTATCCCCACATGGCTTGGATGTGAGCGCTCAATATATCCAAACAGCGCCCAGATCGAACAAATACAGTCAAATCGCCATACACACTAGGTCCATAGTCATGGGGCAGAAGGCTGGCAATTAGGCTTCTCCATAACACAGGGAAGCAGGGCAATTTGTTAAATAAAATAAGTTACAAATGGCAGTTTGTAACACACTACACAAACACACACTCTGCATCTAATATACACCTCATACATTACACAAATGTACAATCTGCATCCACTATACACACCGCATCCATTACACACACACACCGCATCCACTTTACACACGCCCTCTGCATACACTATACACATTCTACATCCACAATACACACAGCACAATCCTTTGGGCGGTCTCTGGGGCAGGCCCCCTGGAGGCCCAGACCTTAAGCTGTGTCAGAGGCCCCGCAATTTCTGATGGCAGTCCTTGGTGGGGGCCCTAAATGACAAAAGGGGGGACCTATTGTCCACCTCGGCCCCAGGCATAGGTTACAGGTGGGGGCTAATTGTAAAAATACCCTACCCCCACAGGTGACTACGGGTCCCCAAGCCCCTAGTCAACCCCCTTCCCCCCCAAAAAAAATAAATAAATACCCCCCTCACCCTTAAAATAGTGAGAGGGGAACAATAAAACTACCTTATAAAGCCTTTCCACGCCCTGCAATTTGACTCAGAGCGCTCTGATTGATTGGTTTAAGCCAACCAATAAGAGTGCTCTGATAGATAAATCTACCAATCTGAGAGACCAATCTGTCTCTATTGTCTGTCATTTAGAGCCCCCATCCGCTGCTCATGGGTGGGGGCAGGGGGGGACCCTAAGTCCTACGTTTAGGTAAATAGCTCCCACTCAGGGGGATATATTTTGTAATTGTTTTATTTTACAACCGTAAGCAGCCACAGGAAGTGGGTCAAAGCTGGTCAAGCGTAGGAAAAATACATAAGACAAAGTAGTCCACTGCTGAGAAATGCATGCTCACAGTGTGTCCCCAATTCCCCCCTCCACCAGTCGTCCGTCCCCCCCCCCCCTTTATTTATTTATTTATTTATTATTTTATTAAACATTTTGGGTGGAATTCTGGAAAGAAAAGTTTTTAGGAAGTCAGCCTTTAAGGGAAGGGGGTTCCTGTGTGTGTCTTATGAAAGCTGTTTTTTTATACAGTTCTCTCAGTCAACTAATAAAATATTACATGTAAAATATTTAATATGTCAACAGTGACACAAATTGTATCCCTCACAAGACCCCACATAGGCCCACCCATTGTTAATTCATATGAAATTACCAGGACCGGCTTTAAAGGGGGTACAAACGGGGCAACTGCCCCAGGCTCTGTTACTCCAAGAGGGCCCAAACAGCAGCCCTGTGAGTCCCTTGCCGGGAACCAACCTGCGTGTTGCCTGCTGGGAGGAAGTGAGGTGAGATCACTTCATCCCAAGTAGCAGAACGCCGCTGGGGAGGAGGGGGAGGTGGTGAGACATCAACAGGAGGAGAAGAGGGACCGAGGAAGTCAGACTCCCATCAGCCTTGGCCATACAGCTCTCACGGGACCCCAGGGAAGCCACCCTTCTGTACTCAAAAGGTAAGGTGACAGGAGGGTGGCTAAAATATTATGTAAATGTATATATGTGTGTGTGTAATTGGGTCTGAGTCAGTGCATCTGTGTGTGTGTGTGTATCTGGCTGTGTCTCTGGCTGTGTTTGTGTCAGTGTATCTGGCTATATGTGTATCTGTGTGTCTGTCTATGTATATCTGTGTGAATGTATACCTGTGTATGTGTACTTGTGTGTCAATATGTATGTGTACCTGCGTGTGTGTGTGTGTGTGTGTGTGTGTATATATATATATATATATATATATCAGTGTGTGTATCTGTGCATGTGACAATGCATTCATCCTAGCTTTCCAACTCCGACACTGCACACAAATACACCCCTACATGTGTACCTGTTTGTCAGCGTGTGTACATATATGTATATCAAAGTGTGCATATCTGTGTATCAAAGAGTGTATCTAAGTGTGTGTTTATGCCAGTGTGTTTATGTGTGTATCTGCATGTCAATGTGTAGGTATGTCTGTGTTGAGATGTATGTGCATACATCCTGGCAATCAAACACACCGCTGCACACACAATCATTATATACAAACACATCCCTGAATTTAACCCCTTAAGTCCGGCGGACGTATATTTACGTCCTTTTAAAAGCGGCTCTAAACGCCGCAGGACGTAAATATACACCCGCCATTTTTTTTTAACTTACCCGGTCGCCGGTGGTCCCACGCCGGCGATCGCGGTTGGGGGGACTCCCAGGGAGCCCCCCCGCGGCAGATCTGCCTCCTCCGGTCCCTCCCGGTCATGTGAGAGTGAGGTCCTTGCGAGGACCTCACAATCACATGGCCGGTATAGCTGGCTCAGGCATTGCCAGCAGGGGGACCAACTGTAATGACAGTTGGTCCCCCTGCTGGCTGAAAATAAAATAAAATAAAGTTAAAAGTGTAAAAAAAAAATATATATATATATACTTAGATCATATATATATATTATATATATATGATCTAAGTATATATATACACATATACACACATACACATACACCGTCTAGGTGTATTTTAATATTAATATATATATATATATTAATATCAAATTACACGTAGACTGATACTGATTAAATATATATATAATTATTGTTATATATATTTATAAATAATATAAAAAAAAAATATGTAAATACGTAAAAAAATTAAATAAAAAAAATAATTAAAAATAAAATATTAAAAAATATATAGATGTGTTTTATTTCGTTCTAACTGTATTGTGATATTAATATATATATATTTATATCAAAATACACGTAGAACGAAATATATATATCTATATACATAAATATATACGTATATATCACTATATATATACCTATATATAAATAAAAATATTTTAAAAAAATATATATATATATATATATACACATATGTATATATATACATATATTAATTCTACACATATATTTATGTAATCATTTTACATAATTAGGTATCCTAATTAATTACAATTAGCGGGACCTGCCTGACAACCCATGCCGAAAGTATAGGGAATTTAATTTGCTAGCACTATATTTAACCCTATAACTTTCCAAGACACCATAAAACCTGTACATGGGGGGTACTGTTTTACTCGGGAGACTTCGCTGAACACAAATATTAGTGTTTCAAAACAGTAAAATGTATTACAACGATGATATCGCCAGTAAAAGTGACGTTTTTTGCATTTTTCACGCACAAACAGCACTTACACGGACGATATTACTGCTGCAATACTTTTTACTGTTTTGAAACACAAATATTTGTGTTCAGCGAAGTCTCCCGAGTACAACAGTACCCCTCATGTGCAGGTTTTATGGTGTTTTCAAAAATTACAGCGTCAAATATAAGGCTTGTGTTTCATTTTTTTCACATTAAAATTCGCCAGATTGCTTACGTTGCCTTTATGACCCTATGGTAGCCCAAGAATGAAGATTACCCCTATGATGACATACTATTTGCAATAGTAGACAACCCAAGGTATTGCAAATGGGGTATGTCCAGTCTTTTTTAGTAGCCACTTAGTCACAAACACTGGCCAAAATTGGCGGTTTTTGCATTTTTCACACACAAACAAATACTAACGCTAACTTTGGCCAGTGTTTGTGACCAAATGGCTACTAAAAAAGACTGGACATACCCCATTTGCAATACCTTGGGTCGTCTACTATTGCAAATGGTATGCCATTATGGGTGTAAATTTATTTCCTGGGCTACTATACAGTCTCAAAGGCAACGTAACCAATCTGACAAATTTCAATTTCAAATGTAACACGCTATATTTGACCCTGTAACTTCCCAAAACACCATAAAACCTGTACATAGGGGGTACTGTTTTACACGTGAGACTTTGCTGAATACAAATATGTGTATTTTATTGCAGTAAAAGCAAACAGTATTATGACATTGACAGTTAAAATGTCATGTAGAACTAAAAAAATAAAAAAAAATCTTATTTTCTCCCATGTTTTTCATATTAAATTATGTTTCATAGCTAAATATTTGATATTAAATGAAAGCCCTGTTTCCCCTGAATAACATGATATATATAATTATATATAATAAGTGCATTTAATATGAAAGAGGTGAATTACGGTTTGACAGACATATAGCGCAAATGCCAGGTTTTGTTTACATTTTGTTTCATTCACAACTTGTACATTTGGCTGCGGTGTTAAGGGGTTAAACTCTAAAATTGTATACAAACACATCCTTCACTCTCACTAATACTGCACACAAATGTACATCTGCATTTAAAAGACAACACTACATCCAAATACACCCTTCATGTGATTACAAACGTTACATTCAATCACACCTCTTTATTAATCGTTAAAATTATATACAAACACCAACTCTACATACAAAAGCAAACCTGCATTTAAAAGCCAACACTACATAAAAACACACACCCCTGCATTCAAACGCAAACACAACACACCAGTACACCACTTCATTCCAATGGTTACAGTACATACAAATACACCCCTACATGCACACACATACGCTATACAAAAATAGCATTGTGAGAGTTGTACGACAGATGGGTATCTATCTTTTCTCACCTCTTGCGCTAGAGGGGAGACCCAAAATAATTCTTGCACTAGGCCCTCTCTACATTCGTTCCATCACTAGGTTGACGTGATTGCATGCCAGGGAGCTTGGGAGTGGGAGTGGGGGTTCAGGTCAGGGACCTGGAAATGGCCCAACTCAAATTACTTGTATTCTAATGCTAGTGTGGGTTACCTACTAAATTTAACAAACAATGGATCTAGAAGTGAAGGTTTGTACAAAGCTACTTAAGCTATTTTTTTTTATAAATTCTTCTGTGTATAAAGTGACTGTAAAAATAGAACACTTAGTGGGGTTCGAAAATAGACTCTAAAGATAAGCTGTGAGACTGGATACACTGCTGTTGAGTTAGTTTATAGGCTTTCTGTAAATGTTAAATTCTAGTTATGAATTTTGTAATTTTCCAATTATAGTTATGATTCCTATTTTGTTGTCATGAAGGACAACAATCAGGGCTGTTCACTAAAGGGAGGATTAAAAGTGAATTTCATATTTAAGACCAAAGTAGCCAAACTGGAAGCATAGCTAAATTAGAGACTTTTTCCAGGTCAGTTATTTTGCCATTAAAGTTGAGATTCACTTTGGGACATATTTTATATTCACTAAAGTAAGATGCAGAGTATTATGAAGGTATATAAAAACACATTTTAGATGAGACGTTTTGAAGATAACATTATGAAGATATTGTAAATGTAAGCAGTTTCCAGAATTTTAGTAATGTCAATCTTATTTATGATTGTGTGATTATGACTGCCAGCCATCGTGCAATCTGCTTTACAGCCACATTTTCTAAAAATACACTATAGGCACCATAACCACTTAAATATATTGAAGTAGTTATGGTGCCTGGATTTTGCAGGCACCAGGTTCCACATCACTACCCCAGGCACCATAACCATTTTAATCCAGTGTAGTGCCTACAGTATCCCTCTAAGAAAGGGATACACACTATGGAAAGTCCTACAGTCATGTGATTTATGATTCATCAATATCTGGGGCATTATTTGTTGTATATTCTTGCTCGTAAACACATCTTTTAAACATATTTTCTATATTTTTTTCATCATTTTTTTTTTTTTTTTTAGGAAAATTCCATCTGTGTAGTAAATTGTGAAGGTCTGGAAAACCTAAATGTTCTTCTCCTGAACAAAAATCAAATAACATCTATTCATGGGTTAGAAAACTGTATCAACCTTCGGAATCTCGAGTTGTCATATAACGTAATAACCAGAGTTGGTAAGGATTTTATTTCAATTTGTTGTCTACTGATTTTCCATCACATGAAGAGATAGCTGAATGTTTTTGTTTTTTTTTCATATTTAGAATTGTTTGTTTTATTAAAGGGTTACTCCAACCACCTTTACCATTTTTGCTTTTTGAAGTAGTCATGTGGTAGGAGTATGTATGTGCCGTGTTTCAGCTTACTACACAGCACATACTAAGTTATTGCTAATTGTGTTCCACTGATTAGTTGCACCCCCACACACGACTTTAGTAGCCCAGAACTCTGTTACAGACTGCCTAATGTACATTCTGTGTATATTTTACATCTGTTGTCAGCAGAGCCTGCAAGGGAAAGCTCTTGTCTCCCCTCCCTCCGACACTGATAGAAACCCTTCCCATAATATAATTTTTCACCTGACCTCCCACCTCCTCTTTCCCCTCTCTCCCTCTCTTTTACCTTCCTTTTCCTGTCTCAGAGAGCCCACAAGCACTCTGAGCCCATTAAATCCTCTAATCTAGGGCTTCTAAATGAGAAACTTTTGATTGGACCTCAGTAAGACTCCCGTGATGTCTGATGGGGGTTACCTTAACCAGTGCCCGTTGAACCGTGATGATAGGATAGTGCAGAGTTAGTTGTAAAGTAGTGAGACTCCTGTTAAACAGGATCTATAGTGTGTCCACAGAATCTTAAATAGGGGATAACCCTTGAATATATAATAAATGTAGGAACTGAGGGTGGACCCAAGCCCAAATGAGCTCAGGGGCACCAGGAAAGATTCTATGAGTCTACTCTTTATGGACTAAAATAAAAAACACCTTTATTGTAGGGTATAAATTCCCCAGAAAAGTAAAGGAAACGTAGAAATAATGCTAACACATCTAATAAATTGTGGGAGGTAGTAATATATACATCAGAGAAAGGAGTGAGCAATTGAATCTTACATAGTCCACTACTTGAAACCATATAATCAGGGGTTCCTTTAAGTATCTATGTAGTTAGTGTAGGAGATAGACAATATTCACTGCTTGTACAGGGAGGGCAGAATTATTAGGCAAATTAGTATTTTGACCACATCATCCTCTTTATGCATGTTGTCTTACTCCAAGCTGTATAGGCTTGAAAGCCTACTACCAATTAAGCATATTAGGTGATGTGCATCTCTGTAATGAGAAGGGGTGTGGTCTAATAACATCAACACCCTATATCAGGTGTGCATAATTATTAGGCAACTTCCTTTCCTTTGGCAAAATGGGTCAAAAGAAGGACTTGACAGGCTCAGAAAAGTCAAAAATAGTGAGATATATTGCAGAGGGATGCAGCACTCTTAAAATTGCAAAGCTTCTGAAGCGTGATCATCGAACAATCAAGCGTTTCATTCAAAATAGTCAACAGGGTCGCAAGAAGCGTGTGGAGAAACCAAGGCGCAAAATAACTGCCCATGAACTGAGAAAAGTCAAGCGTGCAGCTGCCAAGATGCCACTTGCCACCAGTTTGGCCATATTTCAGAGCTGCAACATCACTGGAGTGCCCAAAAGCACAAGGTGTGCAATACTCAGAGACATGGCCAAGGTAAGAAAGGCTGAAAGACGACCACCACTGAACAAGACACACAAGCTGAAACGTCAAGACAGGGCCAAGACTGATTTTTCTAAGGTTTTATGGACTGATGAAATGAGAGTGAGTCTTGATGGGCCAGATGGATGGGCCCGTGGCTGGATTGGTAAAGGGCAGAGAGCTCCAGTCCGACTCAGACGCCAGCAAGGTGGAGGTGGAGTACTGGTTTGGGTTGGTATCATCAAAGATGAGCTTGTGGGGCCTTTTCAGGTTGAGGATGGAGTCAAGCTCAACTCCCAGTCCTACTGCCAGTTTCTGGAAGACACCTTCTTCAAGCAGTGGTACATGAAGAAGTCTGCATCCTTCAAGAAAAACATGATTTTCATGCAGGACAATGCTCCATCACACGCGTCCAAGTACTCCACAGCGTGGCTGGCAAGAAAGGGTATAAAAGAAGAAAATCTAATGACATGGCCTCCTTGTTCACCTGATCTGAACCCCATTGAGAACCTGTGGTCCATCATCAAATGTGAGATTTACAAGGAGGGAAAACAGTACACCTCTCTGAACAGTGTCTGGGAGGCTGTGGTTGCTGCTGCACGCAATGTTGATGGTGAACAGATCAAAACACTGACAGAATCCACGGATGGCAGGCTTTTGAGTGTCCTTGCAAAGAAAGGTGGCTATATTGGTCACTGATTTGTTTTTGTTATGTTTTTGAATGTCAGAAATGTATATTTGTGAATGTTGAGATGTTATATTGGTTTCACTGGTAAATATAAATAATTGAAATGGGTATATATTTGTTTTTTGTTAAGTTGCCTAATAATTATGCACAGTAATAGTCACCTGCACACACAGATATCCCCCTAAAATAGCTATAACTAAAAACTACTTCCAAAAATATTCAGCTTTGATATTAATGAGTTTTTTGGGTTCATTGAGAACATGGTTGTTGTTCAATAATAAAATTAATCCTCAAAAATACAACTTGCCTAATAATTCTGCACTCCCTGTAGAGGACTAAAAGCCCTTGAAAGAGATAAGAAAAAATAGTATCTCTTATGAGTAGAGCTATTAACTTAGTCAATTGTAGGATTGATACAGTTAGACATTGAAGCCTTAAACATAGTTTCAATTATATCCAGAACTTGCAAGTCTTATGTGATATATTGCTATTACTTCTAATTACTGAGCTTCACCAAAGTGCCTAAGATGAGCTTGTCTATGTAAGGGGTTAAGTGCCCCAAATTGCTTAGTATATTGCTTTACAAAAAAGTATATAGTAAGCTTGTGCAGAGCTTTAGAACTTGTAAACTCTCCAAGTGGTTCTGTAGCATAGCCTTAGGAAACTGATATTCACGCTATTGCTCCTATTGAAGAGTTACTAAGCTTCACCCGAGTGTCTAAGATGAGCTGTCCATATAAGGAGCTAAATGCCCCAAATTGTTTAGTATACTGCTTTGCAGACACTGGAAAGCTTGTGCAGAAATGTAGAACTTATGATCTCTCCAAAAGGATCCTGTAACATAGCCTTAAGAAGCAAGTATTCACGCTATTACTCCTATTGAAGAGTTACTAAATTGAAACATCACGGCCATTAGCTATGAGAAGCACCAAATGCTCTAATCTGATATCGACATCAGTCTCCTATATTCTCATCCAGCTCCCTCCACCTAGTGAACACACACAAAGTGCTGGTGATAGTTTAAAAAAGCATAACCTAACGCACGTTTCGGCGCTATGCAAGCGCCTTTTTCAAAGGTAGTTTTCAAAGGTGTTTTTTATTTTAGTCCATAAAGAGTAGACTCATAGAATCTTTCCTGGTGCCCCTGAGCTCATTTGGGCTTGGGTCCACCCTCAGTTCCTACATTTAGTGCAGAGTTAGGCAACCTTTGGCACTCCAGATGTTGTTTGCTACATCTTCCCTGATGTCTTGCCAATATGTACCATTTTAATGAATGGGAAGCTACTGAAAAGCTTAGAGCATCATCTGACTGCTCTAAGCCAATCAGTGGTGTCCCTGCCCAATGCAGCCCAAGCCTACTGTTATCTAGGGTTTTAGAAAGCAGAAGGACAAGGAGGCAAAGCCATCCGGCGCTGGAGCACAGACTTTTGAGCTAAACCATTTGTGAACGGTTTAACCCCTAGCGGTGAGCCAGCACCAGGGAACTCTTGGCACCATAATAACTTCTTTGAACTATATTCCATAAAAATCTTGATTTTGAATTCTTCTAATACTTTAAACAATGTTTAAATTTTGTTTTCTATTTTTGCTTAGGTGGGTTGGAAACTTTGAGAAACCTTCAGCGTCTAGTTTTGGATCACAATCAATTAATTTCCACAAGCCGTCTTGAGGCTGTCCCTACTCTTATGTATTTAGATTGCTCATACAACTTTCTTACTGAGCTGGAAGGAATTCAGAATTGTGGCCTAATGCAAATTCTGAAATTACAAGGAAACAACTTGTGTGAGGTACATACATGTTATTCTTCTTATTTGTCTTTAATTGTAATCTCTTTATTTAATTATTTTTTTTGTGAAGATATAGAGTTGTACAAAATAGATATTCATTGTTTTTGTTCATTGTTCACAATTATTCATTTGGTTGGTTTACATATACCGTATTTACTCTAATCTAATGCACCATCGAATCTAATGCGCACCTCCATTTTTGAAAGCTGAAACATGTTTTTGGTGGCGAATGTAATGCGCATTTATACAAGGAGATACTACTATACAGCATTGTGCTGCAATGAAAATGTTTATTGCCATATCCTATAGTAATATTGATGGTAATTAAATTTGACATGGCATGTTAAGTCTATTCTTTCTTAAATCCTCTTTCAGGAATGCAATTTGCTGGTTTGAATTCGCTGGTTTGAATTCGCCGGTTTGAATTCGCCGGTTTGAATTTGTTAGTTTGAATTTGTTAGTTTGAATTTGTTAGTTTGAATTTGTGAGTGTGCATTAGATTTGAGTAAATACTGTATATTTCCTGATAAGCGATACACTGATTAGTGTGTTTCAGTGAAACCAACAAGATGGCAACAGACCACGCACAAAATACCCACAGAAGTGTTTAATGGTTCAGGTGTTCTTAAAGGAACACTCCACTGACTTGTGTCTATATTGTTTTTTTTCTTTGGGGGTATATAAAAACACATCTACCTCCTCCAGCACAGACTCTCATTCAGTACACCAACCGAGGCTTGTCATTGAGAAACCTCTGTGCTGGAGCCACAAACATAATCATTGCTTCCCTATGCTTCTCAGTGAGCTGAAGTACATCTTCTGTTACCTCTGAGGAGCTAAGGGAAGCCGAAGAAAACCTCCCTAGCTGTCTTATAATTGGGGGCAGAAACATCTCCCTGGCTATTACTCAAAGTGCTATTTTTATTGAAATTGGCACTTGTATAAACGATCACAAATATAAAAGCAAGCTGACGTGCTTTATAGGTCTGGAGCGTTCCCTTTAATTTCTGCCTTAAAATTCTTCATAAACAATGTGTTCTATGACCGAATAGACTTCATATGTTAACCATTGTCAAGATTTTATTTGCTGCTTCAAATGTTTTACATAGGCTACTTTATTTACTATTTAGTGAATGTATCCTTGTTAGTAACTTGCTCAGGAGTTGCTCCTAAAAGGCACATATACTGCGCAAAGGCGTGCTAGTGTCCAAATGGAGTTGCTAAACTAATTAAATAGAAAGCACAGCTTTCCTTGTATTTTGAAATTGTACAATATGCTTCCAGTTTGGAAAATGACACAAGTGGAAGTGGGCGTGAATTTTTCAAAGACATTACAGACAAATGTCTATCTTAGAAACCTTGTCGATGATTTATTTATTTATTGACTGTAAGCACATAGAGGGTTATTTCCTAAACTGTGTGACTTTTTATGACTAATTTACAATCCTAATTGTAAAACTGAAGCAATATTGCCAGCCTGTGACTTTAGCAGAGTTGGAGAATTTTTCTAGATCTGCTATTTTTCCCATTTGTTTTACCATTTAGAACGAATTTGCGAAAATTATGAGTTTATTAATAACACTGATAAATACAAATGCTAACAATAACTTAATTCTGTAAGATTAACAACGTAATTCTCTTAGACTAATATTTGTTTTTAAATGCCAATTTGGCATGTCACAGTGCCATTAGAGTACTCTTCTCATGGGTAGAAATGACGTGCTTGACTGTAAAATATCAGCTGCGTTTTTAACCATGTCACAACAATGCAGTGCAGATAGATATTTTTGTTTTTGATTGATGTGTTTTGTTTTGTGGTGTTCTTCTCCGTTGATGCCGTTTACAATTTATGATAAAACTGTCTACTTTTCTTTCTAATGAACTAATGCTCTAATGTCACAGATCCCTAAACTGGATAATCATGTCCTCTTGAGAGAGCTATACGTTGATGATAACAACATATCAGCAGTGAAAGGGCTTTCATTATATTGGTTACCTCTACTACAGGTTCTTTCAATATCTCAGAACAGGTAACAGTCTGATTGAATGTCTTGTGTGGAGCGTTCTTTAACCAATATTTGTTGTGCGTAGTTTACCATCCACAGTAAAATGTTGTATTGGAAACAGTTCGATTATATTCTAACTTTAATAGTATTGCTGTGTTCTGTACACTGAGGGAAGGTGTTTAAGGAACGCTTTAGCGTTAGGAATGCAAGTGTGTACTGCTAATGGTATAGTGCCCTAGTCACTGTTTAGGTGACTGACTGGGCCCTGCTGTCACGGTTAAAAAGGCAAGATGAGTTACTTTTTCTCCCTTTTTGCACTGGACTCCTCGACGAAGCATTGCCTCTTTGTGTGAGGTAATTGAGATCAATGATCATGTGCCAATCACTTGCTTCACCATAGGAAAGCATTGGGAGGCTAGTGTAGATGCAGGGCAAAATGCCATGCTGCGCCAATCAGATTGCACCTCTGGGACCACCTAATTGAAATAGTGGAGTTTTACACCACTTTTGTGCGGAAGCACAATGTTTTTAGCTGCAGGGTTAAACCAGGGGCCACATGGCACCCAGATCACTTCATTGAGATGGAGTCCCAATTCTGTTCTTTTAACCTGTCATTTTTACGTAAAACCTCTTGAGTGTCTTATAATTTGTGAGAGTGTCTGTTAGTTGCTCAACTCAAACTGGAGACTGTTCTACATGTATCGAATTCACTCAGCAATGCTTGCCTCACAATCCAAACATTTACCTGAGTTTTCTAAAAGTAAACTAAATACACTGAACAAAATTATAAACACAACATTTTTGTTTTTGCCACCATTTATTATGAGCTGTACACAAAGATCTAAGACTTTTTCTATGTACACAAAAGGCCTATTTCTCTCAAATATTGTTCACAAATCTGTGTTAGTGAGCACTTCTCTTTTGCAGAGATAATCTGATTAGACAGTATGAATATTGCAAAGATGTGCCTTAGGCTGGCCACTATAAAAGGCCACTCTAAAATGTGCAGTTTTATCACACAGCACAATGTCACACGTTGCAAGTTTTGAGGGAGCGTGCAATTTGCATGCAGACTGCAGGAATGTGAACCATAGCAGTTGCCTGTGAATTGAATGTTCATTTCTCTACTATAAGCCATCACCAAAGGTGTTTCAGAGAACTTGGCAGTACATCCAACCGGCCTCACAACCGCAGACCACTACACCAGCCCAGGACCTACACATCCAGCATCTTCACCTCCAAGATTGTCTGAGACCAGCCACCTAGACAGCTGCTGCAACAATCTGTTTGCATAACCAAAGAATTTCTGCACAAACTGTCAGAAACCGTCTAAGGGAAGCTCATCTTCATGAGATACAGTGACAAGATCCTGAGGCCCATTGTTGTGCCATTCATCCACGACCATCACCTCATGTTGCAGCATGATTATGCACGGCCCCATGTTGCAAGGATCTGTACACAATTCCTGGAAGCTGAAAACATCCCAGTTCTTGCATGGCCAGCATACTCACCGGACATGTCACCCATTGAGCATGTTTGGGATGCTCTGTATCGGCGTATATGACAGCGTGTTCTAGGTCCTGCCAATATCCAGCAACTTCGCACAGCCATTGAAGAGGAGTGGACCAACATTCCACAATTCCACAATCAACAACCAGATCAACTCTATGCAAAGGAAATGTGTTTCACTGTGTGAGGCAAATGGTGGTCACACCAGATACTGACTGTTTTTGTACTCCCCCGGATTCCCCTAATAAAGTAAAACTGTACATTTTAGAATGACCTTTTATTGTGGCCAGCCTAAGGCACACCTGTGCAATAATCATTGATATGCCACACCTGTGAGGTGGATGGATTGTCTCGGCAAAGGAGAAGTGCTTACTAACACAGATTTAGACAGATTTGTGAACAATATTTGAGAGCAATAGGCCTTTTGTGTTTATAGAAAAAGTCTTAAATCTTTGAGTTCAGCTCATGAAAAATGGGGGCAAAAACAAAAGTGTTGCAATTATAATTTTGTTCAGTGTAAATACTAGTCGTGTTTAAAAATACTAATAATAGTTGTGCAAACCAGATAAAACAATTGGTTCATCCCTGCAGAATCTTGCAAGGTTCAAAAATTCCAAATGGCTGGAATTTTATTGCATATGTGGCTACCACCTTCATACTTTTGTATCTTGTTAAAGCAAACCCTAATAGCGTTCTTTACTAAATTGAAAATTCAAAAATAATTTTAAATGTAAGGCCAAAATGGCTACATTGGGGAAAGAAAGATTCAAATCGGCAACGGCTTCTAGTTCAGCTATGTTACTAGAAAATGTGAAATTAATTTAGAATTCTTACTTTATTTTGTGGAAAATACAATTTTGATTTTCATAGTCCAGCCCATTGCCTATTGTGATGATATAAAGCACAGTTACCATGATGTTACTTCTATAATAACCACTTGGCTTAATTGTTTTTCTTATATTTTCAGCCTAGTTCAGCTTGAACCATTATATACTTTTGTTTCATTGGAAGAACTGGACTTAAATAGCAACTGCTTATCAGGTAAGTTTGGGAATTATTGTGAACTCCATGTTCTAAAAAAGACTACTTGTCAGGGTTATTTACTAAAGAATTGATGGGAATTTGAAGTGAATTTTAAAGTTAAGGCCAAAGTAGCTGAACTGGTGGCATACTTGACTTGTAGAATTTTTGCAGATCAGCTATTTTGGCCTTAAAGGGACACTATAGTCACCCAGACCACTTCAGCTCAATGAAGTGGTCTAGGTGCCAGGTCCCTCAGATTTAAACCCTTCACAGTTAAACATAGCAGTTTCTCTGAAACTGCTATGTTTACATAGCAGGGTTAATTCAACCTTTAGTGGCTGTCTTCCTGACAGCCGCTAGAGGTGCTTCTATGACGCAATGTGAAATTCGCATCCAGCGTGCAGAACGTCCATAGGAAAGCATTAAGAAATGCTTTCCTATGGACTGTTAGAATGCGCGCGCGGCTCTTGCCGCGCATGCGCATTCCGCTCCACTCAGGAGCTGACGTCGGCGGGGGAGGAGAGGTCACCAGCTCTAGCTTATCAAAATCAAAGGACCACTATAGTCACCCAGACCACTTCAGCTCAATGAAGATCCCCCAGGTTTTAACCCTGCAGCTGTAAACATAGCAGTTTCAGAGCTGGATTAAGGTAAGCGGCTGAAGGCGTTTTAACCCCTTCAGCGCCACAGGAGGGGGACCCTGAGGGTGAGGGTCCCCCAAGGATGACATTTTGTCAGGAAAACGGGTTTGTTTTCCTGACACTATAGTGATCCTTTAACTTTGAAATTTAGTTTGAATTCCTGACAATTTCCACATTAGTAAATAAGCCTGTTGTGTGAGTTTTATAGTAATTCTAGGAACTGTGTTAAAACATGCAAAGTCAACCAAAACATTCTAAGAACTGATATAAGTGATTTTCCTCAATGCATATGCATTGTTTAGGTAAGCTGAATTAATAATGAATGGGAAAACATGCGTATGTGTATTATTCGTTCCTAAAGCATCACTGTGTATAAGCATGTTATATAAGTATGTGATGAATTAGTTCTCTAAAGGAATGAATGAAAACACCAAGAAATTGGGTGAGGTATGTCAGTCAGGTAATAGTTGCAGAACTTTGTAGAAAAGGATAACACACTTACGGAGATAAAAATATATACATTGTGTCAGGTCTGTTTAAGTACCAAGATCAGAATAAAAAGTCTCCACTAGGAGGACTTGTGGCCGTGCTACTGTAAAACCTAAACGTAATGCACATACTGAATAATTGAAGATTTTCTTAGGCAAGTCCCTAATGATAAAGAAATTAACTAACTTTTACATTTCCACTTGTCTAGTGAGTTACTGGTTTGAGTGCACATACAGGAGACCAAAAATGCCAAGTAGGGGGAGATTAGACAGTCTAACATACAGTGAATGTTAGAGACACAGTCTCCTCTTATCGTTACCTTGCAAATCAATATAAAGCAGTGAATGCTACTAAAAATGTATATGACAGCAAACAGGTCATCTATTATATAGGTAAATGATGTGAACTAACTGTCTCCAAAGGACCTCTACAAGATTATTCCCCAAATCTCGAACTGCGATCATAGACAACTTAGAACATAATGTGCCCAAACAAAAACGTCAATATGGAAGGTGAAGTTGATTGTGGAATGTGAAGATAATAAAAAAAGATATATAGTGAGTTAAGTCTGTCTAAGCACCAACACAACTTTCCTTACTTGCAAAGCTAATAGGGCAGAGATTACCCTGGACCCACTTTCTGCTCTGAGGGGGCTTAGAACTCCAGCCTCTTAGAGCTGTCAATCACACAGCAAGAATGCTGCCTGACTAACAGTTTTTGGCATGCTTTGTATGTGCCATATACACAACTTAGACAGAGCTATCTCTTGTCGGAGACAGAATCCAGCCACAGAAGGGGAAAGGATGGTGTCTACAGACCCATTGAATTCTACATTTAAACGAAAGTATCTTTTATTATTTTCATTTTTATATCGAACTAATACATTCAAAGGTAAGTAGTTGTTTTCCCTTTTTTTTTTTTGTACCGTATATGTTTTTAAAATTCTTATAGTAATACGTGTAAGTATATATGGTACAATCCCGCAAATCCCTGCAGAGAGATTTATTTTTTGTACACTATGGCAGGGAGCATACATTTCTCCATACTACTAGCTCAGTTTCTTCATTTGTCATACTTTAATATTCTTGAAATTAGCATTTGTTACCTCTCATTTGTTACCTATTGAATTTTTCACTGGTTAGAGCTAATTAAAGTAACAGCGATTTCTCAATGAATCTCAATTTTTAAGACTTGCAGAGCACAAGCTTGTGGCTTGAAGGTTGCGTAAGTCTAAGACATCTAACAATTACCAAGAATCCCCTTGTGCAAGAAGCAAATTGGAGGTACGTAAACCACTACTTTTCTTTTACATAATTTTAAAGAAAGACTGTAAATTATCCATGTGAAAGACTATATTGTCTCATTTACCAACATATGGTAATGTTACAATGCCTTAAAGGGAAATTGTCACTTCTCTGGAATTTACATCATTAAGTAAAACATAAAAAAATCACCTATAATATGTGTTAACCTTTTTTTTTCATGAGATGAGAGAAAAGTGTCAGATCCCTGTGGCCTTGACAAGTTCTAATAATTAATTAAAAACTGACAATTGGTTTTGCTTCTCTCTTTTTTTTTTTTTATTGATCCTATGCCCAGGGATTGCGTGAGGGGAAGGCGGGGGGGGGGGGGGAGGGGGAGAGGGTGGTATACCCAAACAGTGTCTGCTATACAATTGGCAACGTATTAAAAGCTTTGACAAATAAGTCTACCTAGAACACTTAAGGCTAGATTTATGTTAAAGAAAGAAATGAAAATAAATTTAACATAAGCATTTTATGAGAGGCCAAAACTGAGCATCATTGAGTCAACCACGACAACTAGGCATGATATGGAAAGGTTGGTGAGGACTGCTTCAGTCTGGTGTGAGTAACAAAAGAAGCAATGTTCTTGGCATCTCATGATCGAGAATGTCCAGCATTGTAGTAGCACAATGGTTGTAAAAAAAATGATTGTCCTCTCTTTCCATCATGAGGGACTGTGGTAGACCCCAATGATGGGATATTTCAGCTACTCTAAGGTATTTGGTAATGGGTATCATAGACTGGCAGTACTGCTTAAGTTCTTCAGGCCATTTGAAGCTAAGCTTCGAGGTAAGGTGACCTTACCTTCCCTGCATTCATAATGCAAAGTTGTTGTTTTTTTTGTTTTTTTAAATATTCTTTATTTTTTTTAAATCTAATAAACAATCCCACATGTATTACAATGTGTGTGTGTGTATATATATATATATATATATAAACCTACACACACACAATAAAAATTAGACTAAACAAGACTATACACATTACAAAAAAATATAAGCAAATTTGTGTCTCTTAGTCTCGATAATTAACTTTTAAATACATCGCTTAGGACCATCATAGTTACATAGCTGAAAAGAGACTTGCGTCCATCAAGTTCAGCCTTCCTCACATATGTTTTTTGCTGTTGATCCAAAAGAAGGCAAAAAAACCCAGTTTGAAGCACTTCCAATTTTGCAACAAGCTAGGAAAAAAATTCCTTCTTGACCCCAGAATGGCAGTCAGATTTATCCTTGGATCAAGCAGTTATTACCCTACATTGAAAGATTATATCCTTGAATATTCTGTTTTTGCAAGTATGCATCTAGTAGCTGTTTGAACATCTGTATGGACTCTGATAAAACCACTTCTTCAGGCATAGAATTCCACATCCTGATTGTTCTTACAGTAAAAAAACCTTTCCTTTGCCTTAGACGAAATCTTCTTTCTTCTAGTCTAAACGCATGACCTCGTGTCCTATGTAAAGTCCGGTTTGTGAATAGATTTCCACACAATGGTTTGTATTGGCCTCGAATATATTTGTATAATGTTATCACATCCCCACTCAGGTGCCGTTTTTCTAAACTAAATAGGTTTAAATTTGTTAACCTTTCTTCATAGCTGATATGTTCCATTCCTTTTATTAATTTTGTAGCCCGCCTCTGCACTTTTTCTAGTGCCATAATATCCTTCTTTAGAACAGGTGCCCAAAATTGCACAGCATATTCAATGTGTGGTCTTACCAGTGATTTATAAAGAGGCAAAATGATATTCTCGTCCCGAGAATGAATGCCCTTTTTCATGCATGACAATACCCTACTGGCCTTGGCCACTGCTGATTGACATTGCACATTGTTGCATAGTTTGTTGTCTATAACAATTCCCAAGTCCTTTTCGTGTGTTGTTATCCCTAATTCGCTTCCATTAAGGGTATACGTTGCTTGTGTATTCTTTACGCCGAAGTGCATAACTTTGCATTTTTCAACATTAAATTGAATTAAATTTCATCTGCCATTTGAGTGCCCAGTCCTCCAGTCTATCTAAATCCCTCTGCAGCAAAGTAATATCTTGCTCACATTGTATTATTTTACAAAGTTTTGTGTCATCTGCAAACACTGAAACATGACTTTCAATGCTGTCTTCAAGATCATTTATAAGCATGTTAAATAGAAGGGGTCCCAGAACAGACCCCTGAGGGACACCACTTGCCACCTCTGTCCAGCTTGAAAATTTACCATTAACGACAACTCTTTGTACTCTGTTTTTAAGCCAGTGTTCTACCCAAGAATAAGCATTTTCATCTAGACCGATTTCCTTGAGTTTGAACACTAATCTTCTGTGTGGAACTGTATCAAATGCCTTGGCAAAGTCCAAATAGATCACATCCACTGCAACAGCTGATCTATACTTCTACTTACTTCTTCGTAGAATGCAATCAAGTTAGTTTGACACGACCTGTGCTTCATAAAACCGTGCTGATTTTTGTTGATAACCATGTTCTTCTCAAGGAATTCTTGAATATTATCCCTTAATAACCTTTCAAATATTTTACCAGCCACAGAAGTTAAGCTCACAGGTCTATAATTTCCAGGCAAGGATTTTGAAACCTTTTTGAATATAGGAACCACATCTGTCTTCCTCCAATCCTCCGGAACACTTCCTGAAATAAAAGAATCTTGAAAGATTAAAAACAGAGGTTCACTTATTTCTACACATAGTTCCTTAAGTACACGTGGATGGATACCGTCAGGCCCTGGAGCTTTGTTTATATTAACTTTCTTTAGTTGCTGCAGCACCTTGTCTTGAGTTAACCAATTACATTTATTCTGCAAGTTTTTAGTAGCAATCTATTGCCATGGGTTCTTCCTTAATATATACAGAGGAGAAATAGTTATTCAAAATTCCTGCCTTTTCCTGGTCTTCATTGACTAACACCCCTGTTTCAGTTTTTAGTGTACCTACACTTTCATTTTTGGGTTTTTTAGAATTAATGTACTTAAAAAATGCTTTGGGGTTGGTTTTGCTCTCTTTAGCGATCATTTTTTCATTTTTAAGTTTAGCAAGCCTAATTGCCTTTTTGCACGCATTATTTGCTTCCTTATATCTTTTATAAGATGCATCTGATTTGTCCGATTTAAATGCTTTAAATGCCCTTTTCTTATTTTTAATCTATTGTTTTACTTTTCTACTAAGCCACATTGGTTTTAATTTGTTTCTTTTATATTTATTTCCCAATGGTACATACTGAGAAATGTACCTTTCTAATATTTGTTGGTGTTGGTGTTGGTGTTGGTATCCTCAGTGTTCTTTTCACTAAAGAGTTTATGCCAGTCAATATATTGTAAAGCTTACCTTAACTTATTGAAATTGGCCTTTTTAAAATTATATGTTTTAGTATACCCCATGTGCTTTTGTTTTTTTGAGTTTATTTCAAAGGACACTATATTGTGATCACTATTTCCCAAGTGCTCACCTTCTTGAATGTTGGTCAAAAGATCAACGTTGTTTGTTAAAACCAGGTCCAGACAAGCGTCCATTCTAGTTGGTGCTTGTACTAGTTGTGATATGAAGGTGTCATTTAACAAGTTTAAAAACCTAATTCCCTTTGCTGAGCTACTAGTCCCTCTGTCCCAATTTATGTCCGGGTAATTAAAATCTCCAATAATTAAAGTGTTACCCAGATTTGCAGCTTTCTCAATTTGGTCATACAGCTGTTGTTCCTCGTCAATATTAACATTAGGTGGTTTATAACATATCCCAACCAATAGTTGGTTTCCCTTCTTTTCCCCCAAGCAGATATTTACCCATAAAGCCTCCACATTTTCCTCATCGCATTCCATTTGCTTAAGATTTGGCTTTAAATCATGGTTGACATACAAACATACCCCACCACCCTTCTTGTTTTTCCTATCCTTCCTAAATAACATGTACCCATTTAAGTTAACTGCCCAGTCATGTGTCTCATCCCACCATGTTTCAGTTATGCCTATTATATCATATTGTTTAGTGTATGCTAATGCCTCTAGTTCCCCCATTTTGTTATTTAGGCTCCTTGCATTAGTAAGCATACATTTAATATCATGCATCACTTGTATATTTTGTGAATTATCAACATTACATAGCTTCTCTGTTCTGAGCTTGCCCCTCCCCCCGTCTCCCCCTCCTTATATTGTGCTAAAGCCCATCTCCTTTCTGTCATATCTCCATTTTGTAAATTGCTATGACCCTCCCCCCCTACTACTAGTTTAAAATCTCCTCCAATCTTCTAGCCATCCTATCCCCCAGCACTGCAGACCCTCTCCCGTTTAGCTGCAATCCATCACTACTATAAAGGTTGTACCCAATCGCAAAGTCGGCCCAGTGCTCTAAAAACCCAAAACCCTGCTTCCTGCACCAAGACTTCAGCCACGCATTAACCTCTCTAATCTCCCGCTGCCTTTCCACTGTAGCGCGTGGCACAGGTAATATCTTAGAGAATACCACCTTGGAGGTCCTTTTCTTAAGTTTGCTACCTAATTCCCTGAAATCATTATTTAGGACCTTCCATCTTCCTCTTACTTTGTCATTGGTACCAACATGGACCATGACCGCTGGGTCATCCCCAGCCCCTCCCAATAATCCATCCACTCTGTCAGCAACATGCCGGACCCGAGCATCCGGTTGAGCCGATCAGAGCGGCAGATTGCCCTATCTGCTCTCCTAATGATAGAGTCCCCTACCACCACAACCTGTCTTGCCTTCCTTACATTTTGATTCCCACCCGTACTAGGGGGGCTGTTAGCTCGGCTGTTAGAAGTAACAGCTTCCTCTAATACAGCTACTCCTGAGCTGATGCTCCCAACATCTTCCCTCAAAGGGCAAATCTGCTAGGTTGCACCAAATCAGGACTAGCTAGCCCTTTCCTCTTCCCTCCCCCCCTGCTTCCTCGCCCCACTGTCACCCAGCTACATGCCTGTTCCCCATCTGTCTTATCTCCTCCCTCTCCACTACCTGTCCCCACTAAACTCTGCTCAGTCAGCAGCAGACTCCTCTCAAGATTGTCGATCTCCCTCAAAGTTGCGATTTGCTTCTCGAGATCTCCAATCTGAGCTTCCAGAGAAGCCACTCGCACACAACCATCACAGAGGTATGGACCCTGGACGGGTACATCCAGGCATCCATACATGAAACAAGATGTGCATTGAGTTAAACCAGCAATCTTGCTAACACTGATTTCCCCAGATACAGAACAATAAAAATAAAAATATATAAATAAATACAAATAAAAAAATAAAAATTTACCTTGATAGTTTAAACCCCTAGTTAGTTTTAACTCCTGGTTTTCTAACTCCTACTTGAAAGAGTCTACTTAATAGAGTCTGCTTCCAAGTAATGGAGAACTAGAGATATTGAGTAAACCAACAGTAAATACAATTAAGTCAACACATAAAATATTGTGGACATATTGGCATGGAGACCAATTATTAATCTATTTATCAGGGGAAAAGAAAAGGTCAATTGATTAATCAATTATTCAGGACATAACTTTCTCCAACGGTATATCTAGCTAACCATTTATCCCAGATTTTGTAATAAAGACAGTTTGTGTCTTACAACATAGTTTCCCTTTTCCATCAGTCATTGAAAGGCTATTTGATTTTTAATTCTGGGTCATTCAGGTTCACCTTTATGCTTCCAATGTCTATCTCCAAGTATCAATTTCACCGCCATCAATATCTGAATAGACAAAGATCTGTCGGAAAGAGGTAAATAATCTAAGCCAAAATGGAACAATGCTATTTCCGGTTGTGTGGTGATTTAAGAATTCAGTCAGATATTAGAACAAAAGCCCTTAACCACATCCATTCAGGTTTCTCACAGGACCACCACATATCTAATAAATTGCCCTGATCTTTATTACACCTCCAACATAGAGGACTGTCAATAGCCTTAAATTTGAAAAGTTTCTCAGGGGAGTAGTGCCATTTATTAGCAATTCTAAAATTAAGTTCCTGAATGGAGAGACAACAAGTGGCCCTTTTAATTTTAAACCAATTATCCCACCATTGTTTCTTGCTTATAGGATTAGCTAGTGCTCTACCACAATTTTCCAAAGCTCTATATTTTACAGGTACAGTGTACCTTCGTCAAGAAGATCATACCAAGCTCTAAGTTTTGTATCTAGCAGTTTACCAACTGATCCTTTATTTTGTTTTAACTAGTATTTTTATATAGATGTGCATTTAAATAATGTTTGATTCCGAATTATCTTTATGAGGAATTTCAAACTAATCTTTAAGTTGTATCAGATAATCCAACTTTTTTTTCAACACAGGATTTGCATCAAACATTCACATCTTTAGGTGCTGAGTCTGGATCTCTGCATCTGGATAATGTTGAATTCACTATCCAATACTGGTTTGTTTGTTTGTTTGTTTGTTTTTTGGGGGGGGGGGGGTTGGAGGAGGAGAGTTGTGTTTTGCCTATTTAGGCAACATTAAATAGGTAGAGCTGTCTAAGAAAGTGATGAAGTTCCTTTAATGTAATGGTTTCATCAATGCATCTCATGTTAAAAAATGTTTTTCCATAATTTGGAATGTCAAGTCCGCATGGGACTTCGGTAGACGTGAGAGCCATTTCCACACTAGTCACAGTATGGTGGGAATTAGCCATGTCATCTTCAGTAGCTTTAACACGGCTTGTTGTGGTTTTTGGAGTTCTTCTTTCATTACCTCAATGTTTGCAAAAACTAACTTGCGAATGTTTTGTAGCTGGAATATCCCTGTCACCCATGTCTATCTGGGCTGGGGGATCAAGCAGGGGCTGCCTATGGTCAGACAAGTTCTACATGAGGCTGAGGTTCATGTGTAGGATGGACCTACTTCTTGTGTGCATACTGTTTGGATAATAATGCTCTGATAGTTTGAAAACCATCGCTCGGTAAGGGTCGCTGTTGGAAGGATCTCTTTCCAATAATATTCTACTTTCCTAAAATGTAAAAATAGCAGAGAGAATCAGCATATGTCAGCTGAATTGTTCAATATTTAGGACCACAGGCACAGACAGTGAAGAATGCATGTCTGCTCTACTTGCCAGTCGCTCTACTCCTCATTTTATTAATTTTTTTAATATTTTTGTTTAATTGTTTTAAAGGCAAAGTTTGCTATGGCACAGTCTTGAATCTGATTCAAATCCATGTGCATACTCATAGAATCAAAAGAAACATAGAACATTGTGGCACCAATAATTACAATGAAAGCCTTCAATTCAAACTTTCGGATTTCAATAGCCTTTACACTGATCAGCCACAAGATAAAAACCACTGAAATGTGAAGCGAATAACATTTCCAATGGCACCTATGAAGGCGTGGGCGTTATGAGGCACCAATTGAACAGACAAGTCTTGACATTACACGTGTTGGAAGCAGGAAAAATGGGCAAGAGAAAAGATCTGAGTGGCCAAATAGTGTAGAGAGTTAGAATATATCGGAGCGCTAAATAAAATTCTAATGTATTTAATTACTCAACACTCAATATTGGAAACTATTTATTTTGTTACTGTTGCTACAAACACTTCAAAGTGTACCATACACACTTAAAATACAAATTAAAAAAACAAATCCAGAAGTGGAGCGATGATTAGATAATAAGCCCCATACCACATGCACATAAAATGAGGAAAAATGGTAAGTATACTTATGTTCCCAGAATTTGGTGCTTTGTGAGTGCCAAAAACTGGGAACATAAGTATACTTACCATTTTTCCTAATTTTATGTGCATGTGGTATGGGGATTATTATCTAAACATCGCTCCACTTCTGGATTTGTTTTTTTAATGGCCAAATAGTGATGGCTAGACAACTAGGTTAAAGTTTCTCCAAAACGGCAAGTCTTGTGGGAGCTTCCCGGTATGCAGTGGTTAGTACCTACCAAAAGTGGTGCACGAAAGGGTAACCAGAGTCAAGGTCATGGGTGACCAAATCTTATTGATGCACATGGGGAGCAAAGACTAGCCTGTCTGGTCTGATAACACAGAAGAGTTACTGTAGCTCAAATTGCTGAAATACGTAATGCCGGCAATGATAGAAAAGTGTCAGAACAAACCGTGCATCCCAGTCTGCATGGTGTATGGGGCAGCATAGCCACAGACTGGTCAGAGTGCCCATGATGAACTTAGCCCAGGGCCAAAAGCACCTTCAATGGGGATGTGAATGTCAGAACTGGACCACAGAGCAATAGATGAAGGTTGCCTGGTCTGATGAATTATGTTTTCTTTTAGAACATGGATGGCCAGGTGTGTGTGCATCATTTACATGGGGAAGAGATGGCAGTAGGATGCACTAAGAGACGTAGGCAGGCCAGTAGAGGCAGTGTCATGCTCTGGTCAATGTTCTGCTGGAAAACCTTGGGTTCTGGTATTCATGTCAAATCTGACTACATAATTTATATATGAAGCTCATTGACTTCGCCATAAAAATGACATAAATATTTATTTAGACTTATTGTCTGAAAGCAAACAAATGTGCATAAACTTTTGTTTCAACCATATTGAATATAATCACTTGTTTGCGGTTTGTACCAGCAGATGTCACTGCAAGTGCTCAGTTGGTTTCTATGGATTTATTATACTTTATCATTTCACCAGCAGATGTCACTGTTATCTCTATCTAGCTATATTACTGTTCATCGTTGAGCATGTTCCACTGACGCATGTCCATATTAAAGCTCACAGTAAATGCAAGTGATTGCATTTAGTTCTCTTTTGTATAATCCTGTTCTAAAGTTATAGAGTACCAGTTATTTATTGGCATATATTTATTTAAATACCATAATTGAAAATAAAATTATCCATGTCAACCTCAATACAGAGGGTAACTGGGATAATGTGATGGATGAATTAGTTATTTATACAGGTATGTGAGCAATAAATTCTAGATTTCGGTAGGGGGCATAGCAGGGCAGCAAACATAATGGGTCTTGTTTTTTGTTTTCTTCCAACAAACTTTAGCTTAAAATTGGTCAGAAAAACGTGTGCAAAATCGATAACAAGCATTTCACCTCCATAATAGGGCTTAATCGTGGGTTATGTATGTATAGTTAAACGTCACCCACATCAAGGTTCTGGATAGTTAAGAAAAGGGGAGCCCCTATTTTCTTTATATTTTTTTCATCTTTAGCTAGAAGAGCTCTGTGAGTGACCCCTATAGTCATGGAAACCACAAATCGCACATGCAATAAATTCAGTATAAAGACTCTATCACACAGTTTACTTTATTTTTGCTTTCACTAACAACACTGATGTTGTAGGTATCATAAATCAATAACATTGTTAACTATTTTACAGTCAACATTTAAGGAAAAAAAAGTCTCATTGAAATTCATAGTGGGTTTTCCATATGTTACAATGAATGTTAGTGGGAATTACTGGCAGTATTTAGGATAATTGTTTAACTAAAAAAAAAAAAATTATATATAACCATATTGGATTTATAGAATTTGATTTTTTTTTCATGCAATTATACATTTGTTCCCATGACTTCATATATAGAGGGACCAGTTTAATGTCAGGGTTTACTGCAGCTTCTGATAACAATCAGCCGATCCACACATAAGAACAAATCCGCACTCTGACTAATCTCAGACAGACACGGAATGTGGACGCCCTGGTTCCGCTCAAGATTAGAGCACACCAGACTGCATATAGGTTATTTTATACACATGCAATAAAAATAAATAAAGTCTCCTCATGGATGAATGTTTACATGCCTAATTTTTGTGAGTAACCAAGTATGTTTTTATTTTCTTTAACGATATTGATTAATGGGCATAGCAAAAGCTCATCATCACAGATACCCGTTTAATAGCTTCCTTTATTTGCACCTGCTGCTTTGCATTATATTGTTAATCCCTTTAATACCTCCCAGATTAATAGTTGTAGTTAATATGCAATATTCACACCTGCCCAGATGTTTGTTACTGTTCACATTTTACATTACATGGAGTTCCCTGGAGAGCAATTTTTAGACTTAGGAGCCTGTTTAAATTCGATTGCTGAATCATACAGCATTCGTGTTAATGTAAGATGCTAATGATACTCTACTTCTGAGTGAAGAGAACTTATATCATAGTCCCACTGGTGCAGTATTCTAGCAATGTGCTATAAAAATTAAAAACCTACCAAAAAAATAAATAAAAAAAATACTGCGATACCTTATATTTCACCCGTTTCATTCTTTTTCCTTTTGCAATTTCTTTCTTTCCTTTTCTTGTTTTACATTTTCTAATTTACCGGACTTCTAGAAGAGTTTGGATATTTTCCAAATCATCACATGCATATTTATTTGTTGAAATATTTATTTATGTAAATGCTTCTAAATTGAATTATAGCACATCTGTATCCAGGCACTGCATGTATGGAAATCAGTTTCTGATGCCAAATTATCCGTTCCTTTTCTCCATGCTATAGTTTGAATGATTTAAAAACAAGACATGTTTGGGCTACTGGAAAGGCTTTAAGGCAAATGCAAAGAGCGATGTATTTCATCCGTAATCTATGGAGAAAATATTATCAAAAATATACATTTTCTGTTAAAGTAGATATTTATCATTTCAAAATAAATTGTATTAATATATATCCAGTGTGTGTGTGTGTTGTGACCTGGGACCATATAACCACACAGTCTTAAAGGACCACTATAGTGCCAGGAAAACATACTCACTTTCCTGGCACTATAGTGCCCTGAGGGTGCCCCCACCCTCAGGGACCCCCTCCTGCCGGGCTGGGTGGAGTGGAAGGGGTTAAACTTACCTCTTTTTCCAGCGCCGGACAGGGAGCTCTCCTCCTCCTCGGCTGAATGCGAATGCACGGCAGGAGCCGCGCGCGCATTCAGCCGGTCTCATAGGAAAGCATTTAAAATGCTTTCCTATGGACGCTTGCGTCTTCTCACTGATTTTCACAGTGACAAGCACGCAAGCCCTCTAGCATCTGACAATGAGACAGCCACTAGAGGCTGGCTTAACCCTAATATAAACATAGCAGTTTCTCTGAAACTGCTATGTTTATATAAAAAAAGGGGTTAACCCTAGCTGGACCAGGCACCCAGACCACTTCATTAAGCTGAAGTGGTCTGGGTGCCTATAGTGGTCAAGGACCAAACTTCTGAAATAAAAGGGAATCATGACATGTCACACATGTCATGTGTCCTTAAGGGGTTAATGATGGGAACACCACACAAATCGTATTTCTTGTAAATGCAGTCTTTTTTTTTTTTTTCTTTATTAAGAGCTCTGGCAATTTAAACAAAAATAAAACAAAAAGAAAAGCCTTGTTCTTCTGACAGGTTGTTTTTTTTCAGCAATACAAAGCACAAATTTTAGCACAGACTTTTTTTAAATAAATGTTTCCTTTCTCCTTCAGAACATGAAGACTCTTGCACAGAGAAATGCAGTCTCACACACTGCTTGTCCTTCTTCCTGTGAATACCTGACAGGGAAATTTTATAGCAGTCCTGTGTGCTAATCATTGCCAATAGGTGAGCAACTATCTGGGTGATCCAGAACTCCTGGACTGGATTGCTCACCTGCTGTGCTGCATGTAAACTGTGGAATGGAGCACTGACCATCCCTTCACTCCAAATGCTCCACCTCAGGAACCCATATTAAATTACAAAATTTCTGTGGGGCTATTAATTCACATATTCCAATACTTTTGGAGAAATATACACTCCATCCATAACGATGCCTTGCTGTGTGTGTGTGTGTACCCTTGATAAATCTGAGCAAAAAAGGCTGTGAAAATGTTGTTTTTATTTTTAACCATTTTATCGTTTGTTCAAAAAATACACAACAATACTGTGCTCTCATGGATATCAAACAATTGCAAACACAGCACAGGTTTAAATCTATATACCGTATATACTCGAGTATAAGCCGACCCCAATATAAGCCGAGGCCCCTAATTTTACCCCCCAAAAATGGGAAAACTTATTGATTCGAGTATAAGACTAGGGTGGGAAATGCAGCAGCTACTGGTAAATTTCTAAATAAAATTAGATCCTAAAAAAATTATATTAATTGAATATTTATTTACAGTGTGTGTATATAATGAATGCAGTGTGTGTGTGTATGCAGTGTGTGTATATGAGTGCAGTTTTTTTTTATTATTATTTTTACTATTTTATTTTATTTTATTATTATTTTTATTTTTTTTGTCCCCCCTCCCTGCTTGATACATGGCAGGGTGGGGGGCTCTCACTCCCTGGTTGTCCAGTGGCATTGGCAGTTCAGTGGAGGGGGGCTGGCTCCCTCCTCCTCCGCGCCGGTCCGGTCAGCTCCCTCTGCAAGTCCCAGTGTAAGACTCGCGCCCATGCTATAACCCCACGGCTCTCGCAAGACTTACACTCTGAGCTGACAGGGGAGCTGACCGGACCGGCGCAGAGGAGAAGGGAGCTGACAGGAGCAGCAGGAGAGGTAAGTAAACGCTTCCTGCCAGCCTCCCTCCTACACAGCCCCATTGTCTGTATTATGGCAATGTAAATTGCCATAATACAAACATTGACTCGAGTAGAAGTCGAGTTGGGGTTTTTCAGCACAAAAAATGTGCTGAAAAACTCGACTTATACTCGAGTATATACGGTATAAATATATATATATATATATATATATATATATATATATTGCAGTAATAAATAGATGCAGTTGAATGTGTGAATGCTATAAGACAGATTTCATTTGATTTAGAATTTAAAGAGGAACTGTTGCTTTTCTGGAATTTTTACCTTGGGAAAAAACTTTGAAAATCACCAAATCAGCCACTATTTTTTCTTTGATATCATTTTAAAGGAAGACTTATAGCTATTTGAAAGACTTATTTTTCTCATTTACCCACGTACAGCATATGGATATGTTATAATGACTTAAAGGAATGCACACCATTGAATAAAGCATTGCACATTACCAGAATGTGCAATGCTTTATTCAAGCATTTTTTTTATATTTGGATTAAAATTTAGCAAATAACATCATAATACAGTAAAGAGCAGGCAACACCAGGGCAAACATTGCAAATAAAGAGTAAAAATGAAAACATTGTTTCATGTCCCCTCATCTAAGAATGTTTTTTCTAGGCTGACTGCCAGTTGCAAAGATCGGAACTTATAACAATGATTGACAGGGAGTTAATATGGAGGCACCCTGTTGCAGAAAACAGATTTGTTGGTTTCTACATTTAAATGACCACTAAAGTTAACCAGACCACTTCATTTTAGTGAAGTGGTCTGGCTGGGTACGTTTTAACCCTTCCATGTAAAACTTTGCAGTTTTGTAGAAACCGCAATGTTTACATTCCAGGGCTTAATGCACCTCTAGTAGCTATCTTCCTGACCGCCACTAGTAGCACCACAGCCGATTTAAATGTGGCTATCCAATCAGATGTTTTCAAAGGGAGCACCTTATTGGGGCAGCATGGATTTTTGCTATGCATGAGCACTAGCCTTTGTGGAAACATTGGATTGACTGAGATCATCAGTCTTGATGATTTCAGCCAAGGAGGCAGAGCAACTGCAGCAAGACCAGCGCAGCAATGGTGTAAAGGTAAGTAAAATAAGTTTGAATTCTTAAAGGATCACTATATGGTCAGGAACACAAACATGTATTCCTGACCCTATAGTGTTTAACCCACCATCTAGCCCCCTGGGCCCCTCATGCCTCCATAAATATAGCAAAATCTTACTGTATTCAAGCCAGAAGCTGTAGATCTGCATGCTGTTAGACTCAGAAAAACAAGCAGTCTGCTGACATCATCAGAAGTGGTAGCCTGATCCAATCACAGTGTTTCCCCATAGGATTGATTGAGACTGACAAAGAGGCAGATCAGGGGCAGAGCCAGCATGATTCAAACACAGCCCTGGCCAATCAGCATCTCCTCATAGAGATGATTTGAATCAATTAAGCTCTATGAGGAAAGTTCAGTGTCTGCATGCAGAGAGAGGAGACACTGAATGTTTGGATGCATTTTAGGCAACCATGACCCAGGAAGGATCTCTGCTATCTGAGGAGTGGTCAGTGAAGTTCTCACTAGGCTGTAATGTAAACACTGCATTTTTTCTGAAAAGATAGTGTTTACAGCAAAAAGCCTGAAGGTAATGATTCTACTCACCAGAACAAATTCAATAAGCTGTAGTTATTCTGTTGACTATAGTGTCCCTTTAACACTGTAGTGTTCCTTCAATTGTATCTTTCAGAACTCACTAATGCACAAATACAGAAGTGACTGTTTAAGTGTGTGTATTTTTGTCTGTTATAAATGTTTTTTGTTTGTACAATGTCAACTGCAGTGTATTGTGCTGGTACCTTGTATGGACTGATATTGTGCCTGTTAGTGCAGTCTGTCTGATTCAGCTGTGCGCTGGGGTGAGCCCCATGCAATGCTGTTGGTGTGAGTCCCCAAATGCCCTCCCTCTGATGCCTGTACCCTGGCCTTAGTGCCAACAAAAAGTGTCTTTATTAAGAGTTTACCCTGCTAGCAGTACCTAATTCGGACATATTGTTTGGGGTAAGCCCCCACTATCGGTACCTACCAGACTTGATGGGGACTTAGTGGCTCTCTACCCCTCTGGCTATTGGAGACTCTCAACGCCTCCCCATATTTACAAGGGTATCAACCCCTTTTGTTTATTTGCCGCTCTTTCGACCGGCACCGCAGCCAAGGCCTCTATATATCTATGTATATATAAAAGCATACAGCCTCTTTGGCAAGCCCCAATCTATACTTTGCGGGGGGCTGTGACTTCAGGTATTTGACGAGACGATGGTGGTGTTCATGTCCCGGACGGCACGCGACCCTCACAAGGGTATCGAAAGAGGGCTCAAAGCGACACAAGATAAGTTGCTAGACCTACTAGATCCACTAGGCAAGATACTGTACTTTGCAGAACTTGCAGTATCTCAAGGCACTCAACTTGACCCAGGTGCAATCCGTGAATGGGCCCAGAGGGGCATTTGCATGCTTGCCAACACTTATGCCGCATTATGCACTGAAAGACGCAGGGCTGCTCTCCTACGCATTGATATTGATGAATATGGCTTCCAAGAAATTGGGCCCAATCTGGTGCACCGGTTCCAGACACAACCCACCATCATCCTCCTTCTACCCTTCCTCAGCACCGCGGACAACGTCCTTATATAGGGGTGCTTCCAGATCCAGAGGATTACGGGGCAGAGGCCGAGAACGTTTTATCACAGGTGGGTCCCTTTGTATTCTCTCAGACTGATACTATCACTGCAGGCAGACTGTCCCTTTTCTTGCAGAACTGGTAAGAGATCTCCACAGATGGTTTCTGCAGACGGTACGGGGCTATCTCATCGAATTATGCACTCCTCCTCATCAACAATACCCCCCACCACAACTTTGTTTCCAGGGATCACAAGACCCTTATAGATGAAGAAATCTGCTCGCTGTTTTCCAAAGGCACTGTGCAATACGACGACGGCGGCTTCTTCAGCAACAATTTCCTGGTTCAGAAAAAGACTGGAGACTTCCATCTGGTCATTAACTTGAGACAGCTCAATTCCTTCGTAGTTTTCCGCCATTTGAAAATGGAAAGAACTCATCTACTGTGAGACCTCCTGATAAAAGGTCACCCAACTGGACCTCAAATACGCCTACCTGTCAGTGCCAGTGGACCCCTCATGCCGCAGGTTCCTCCGTTTCCATTGGAGAGGTCGACCGTGCCAGTTCACTTGTCTCCCATTCGGACTCAGCCCGGCTTCATGGTGTTTCACAAACTACTGAAACTAATCACGGCTCGTCTACTATCTATGGGGGTAAGATGCATCATTTATCTAGACGTTTTGCTGATTTTCTGAGATTCTGTGTCATGACCACAATCTCAGACGGACTTTGCCGCACGCTTACTCAAAACCTATACCTTACAAGTATATCCAACTGCACGGCGGATTGGTATTCACGACATTGGAGGGACAACAGCGATTGGCGTCTCCACGAGACAATCTTCCACAGACTAGTTGACCGCAGGGGCTCGATTCAACTCGACCTATTCGCTTCCCGGACCAACCACCAACTTCCCAGGCTCTTCAGCTGGCTTCCAGATCCAGAATGCAAAGCAGTGGATGGGGATCGACGGTGGTTCCAAGTTCTTGTTTTCCATTCTTACGTTTGGAGTTGTTTGATCCGTACATTTTGCACCAAAGAAAGAGGAAGTGTGTGAGCGGACTAGACTAATAATTTATATTGAGATTTGCTGCTGGAGTAAAAGTAAACAAAGTTTATGCAAAATACTCGCCTCCTGTCATTAGTAAAATTAAGATTATAGGTACACTACGTTGGCATAATCTACAATTATTCAATTATAATTGATTATACCTAAGCACACAAGACATTCCAATACAAACTCATCCACTTTATTATAAAACTGGGACAAGGATTGTGTTACCGAAAGCATTTAAAATAATCAGGTACTATAAAATATGAACCTGTTAAATTCAAGGTGGACTTTTTTTTACTTTATTGGCAAAATGTCTCGATGAACTTTACATAACCTCTTGATACCAATTAAGGAATTAGCTGTTAACTTCTCCGATGGGCTGCCTACTTTCATGTGTAGCCAGGGATAACATTGTCAAAGCTGAAATACTAAGAAGTTTGTGTTTTCAAATTAAACATCGGGATCAGGTCCTGCGTTCCTTGGGGAGTGCATTTCATTGCCATCATGATTAATGCAACCTCGTAAGTGTCAGAATATTCACTAGGAAGTTTTCACTAAATTAAATATTGATTCAGCCCTTCAACATGTGAAGCACAGCTGGAAAAAAACTACTGTTGAGATCTTCGAAAGGTACAGATATATTTCTTACCCCATTAATCACTTTGTTTGGCATTTTTTTGTATTTATTACAATCTAGTGGGGACTTGTACGATTGTTCACCGTTAAACCAACTTCCTCACTCATCGATAACTTTTGATATTCATGTTCTCTCTTCTGATTTAACCCTTAAAAGGGTGACTTTCAGTATTCTTATCTTAATGCAAATATCTATTATGTTTCCTCGAAAAAGAACTCGTTAATGACTTCTGTTAATCCTGATGATCATCTTTATCACAAGTTTAACACTTTTTGAAACAATAGTTAATATGTCAACCCCTCTTTGCCATGTCATGGTTTGCTCCCTTTTTCACTTTACAGCTTATGTCGGGTTCATGGAATTCAGTAATCTTGAGCATAAGCATTGGTCTGCCACTACTAATGGAACATCAATTTTATTAGGTCCTACTTCAGGCCCCCAAACAGTCCCAATTTCAGTGTCCTGCCCCACATCTGGTGCAAAGCTAAGGGAAACAGTGCCTCTTGAATGGTCTGCCCGTGATGGACTGGCCTGTCTAATTAGCAGGCAGCTTATCATACAATCACGCCAGGCCGACCTAACCATTCTTTGGTTAGAGGACCATCCCTTTTGGATGGTAGTAGTGAAGCGATTCACATCACTGGCCTGCGTTTAGGACAATGATGTAGGGTATGGGTATGTATGGGTGGGTGTGTACACAAAAAATACATGCTGTTGGCAACCTGCATTGATTTCAGTTTTTAACCATTCTATGCAATGTTACACTTTAAACAGTTTAGCAGTTCTTCCTTAATGTCCTGTTAACTCTTAACTGAGTTTGAAATCTCTGGAACAGTCTCACCAAATGACATATGGTTTAACCTTTCTACCCAGATTAAAAACTCTCAAGTGCAGACTTGTTTTTGGCAAAATCAAAGTCCAAGATTTATTACAGTTTAATTAGAAAATATTAAATTGCTAAGCTTTTCGTTTTCAACAGTTGTATAAACATACATTTTAGGTTAATACATGCACATATACATTTTTCATTCCTTGTCCCCATTTGGATTTCACCCTTAGTATGTATCCTGACCTAACTCCTCCAGCTTGCATTATATTTATGCAGTCATGATAGTCTTCCATTTTTGTTAATATGTTTACTTATCCTCTGTATTTAGAAAAATGCGTTTTAAAATCTGTTTGTTTTTTTTAACTGCAAATAATTACAGCAGTTTTAAAACTTACTGCAAAACAAGCCTACTTCTCACTACCAGTTATGACATAGTTGTTCTTTATGCTTCCCCATGCCACTCCAAGTACTTAAATAGTCTGTGTTCTATCGGCTGGTTAGAGCAGTAGTTGTCACGATACCTTACCTTGCTCCCGCACGTCCCCATGGAGGAAGTTGAGAGGAAAGTGTAGCCAGGATTAAAGCCAGAGAGGTTCGGTATACAGGAAATCAGTTAGCAGAGCTCCGTCGGGAAGCGGCAACAATGTAGCACGTAGCGTGAGCACATCAAAGATGAATAACACATTGATTGAGCGATTTGCATGCGGTCGCGGCTTCCTTTTAAAGGGAAGCGCGTGACGTTAGTCACATAGGCGGAAACCTGGAAGTCATACGGGTTGTGACGAAGGCACTTTCGTCACTTTAATTTGTAGAGGCCTGCTTGCCAGCCTCTTGCCCAAAGACTATGGGCCCTGCAAAAAGACATGTTAAAAAATGACTTGCATGGGAAAATGTGCCTCTTCCCCTCCCCCTTTTTCTTGTCCTATTGTTGCCCCAGCAGGGCGTTGTCCCATGTACACTGCAAGGCCAGTTTAAACTGGCTGCTTTGTCCCTCCTCAATCTCCCATCATCCCTTGCTGGAACTCTGCTTCCACCCTTCCTTGTACTATAGGGCACTTTTAACATTGGACATATTGATCGCTCAGATCCAAGCTATCTGGGGATATGTTGGACATATAGGTTAAACATTGTATTATAAGAGTTATGTATTTTTATGTGTTTTTTGTAACAGTTTTGACTTAGAGATATTTCCTGTGCCTGGAGATAATTAAGTTACCACAGCCACTTAAGTCAATTATCTCCATTTTACCCCACTCTCTCTAGCATGTAAGCTCATTGAGCAGGGCCCTCAACCCCTCTGTTCCTGTGTGTCCAATTTGTCTGGTTGCAACTACATGTCTGTTCGTCCACCCATTGTAAAGCGCTGCAGAATTTGATGGCGCTCTATTGATAATTTAATAATAATAATAATAATAATCTCCAGGATAGAGGAGAAGATATACCGGCCACACAGCCTAAATCTGTGGAACTGTTTTGGGCATGGAAGCCATGCTTGCGGTCAGTCAAATGTGACTTCCATAAAACTTTTGAACACCTGCTCTGATCTGGGTGATTTTTAGATATGTTGTTCACCCAGATCAGGGCTATCCAGGGATGTAGGATATGTTGTTGTTTTTGGGTGTTTCTGGACTTTGGGTAAAAATTTATATTTTCTGCCTGTGGTAATTGAGTTACTCCACTGTGTTTGGCAATTGTATCACAGGCAGAGGGGAGAGTTTGTGTACATTAGCTGGGAGTGTCTTACTGTACAATACTGTGTTGATTGGCTGTTGTGACTTTGTGTCCTGTGCTACACAAGGTCCACGTGGGTAGTAACCTTGTGGGGAAAACTGTATATAAGAAATGCCTTTGTGCTCATTAAACCAGTTCTACTTCACCCTCAATTTAGAGTCCTGTCTCGTATTGGGGGAAACATCTACAAGGGATTGCTATGCTCTTCATACTCCCTTGGATAATCACTAAGCTCTTTTAAGAGCTTGTTCCTGCTTCACTCTCTGGGGAGAGAAAGGTTCAACCACTGGAACCTGGAGCCTTGTCATAGGTCCAGGGTGGGTAGGAGACGGTGAGACCCCTACCAAGCTGCGGTAGTTTGAGGGGTCTGCGGTGGTTGTGGTCTCTGGTTGAGTGCTTGGAGCCCGAGGAGCATCCTTCAACGGAGGTACCCAGTCGGGGTGCCAGGTGATCCGTTACACTGGTAATGCCGATCGGTTTAAAAACAATATGGAGGAATTCCGAAACAACATGGCGGAATCCTGACATCTGGTCGCTCAGAATTTGCCTGCTTTTATGACACGGCGCATGTGTTCGCCTACATCAAAGCAGTAATGCAGTGAAAATTCTAATTATTCAATTATTAAAGGTTTCCAATGATTTACCTACAAAAAAAATGTGTTTTTTTTTTTGGGGGGGGGGGGGGTTGTATCTTTATTATTTTTACTTTATAAACCCACAGGATCATAATTATATATATATGTATATATATATATACATATATATATATATTGATTTAAAAAAAACTAGATAAGTTATGTTAATGATAAAAAAAATGTTAAAAAGGAAAACAAAAAAAAATAATAATTCCAATAATTTATCAAAGTTTGCTCTGTTTCAATAAAAAAAAAAAAAACATCGACCCACCACCACAAAAACTGCTGACTGTCTGGCAGGGAATGTCACCTCGAGAGGTAATACCTCCGTTTGCCCTTCATTGCTTCCTATGGCTTACGCTCATTTCTTTATAAAAATGGAAAAGTATATCTGCTCAGCCATACCAAGACATTTCTCCCACCATGCACTGCTGTACGAGAGGGATACTCCCACTAGAATATCTAGTTAAGTGGATTATCCCTCCGTGCAGCAGAACTGGCATTTCACATAAAATATATAACTTTAACATTATTCATACTATTTTACCGAATGACCATTCGGTAGATAGCTGGGGTCTGAGCGCACATTTCGTGAAAGTACCGCTCAGATCCCAGCACATCTAGCCGAACGCCGCATGAATTGCAATCCAATATACACTTTGCATAAAATACACGAATACACCCGTAGGGATAAAATATCGAAAGCCCGGTACTCCTGAACGGCCTGGAAGTCTAGTGGTATTCGTGCTGTTGAGTAGCCGATTTTAGTTCCAGGCACTCTACGACAAAATATCGCTGGGCTAACAAAGGATCCAAGATGGTCGACCGCCGCGTGGTCGATAGCCGAACGGCGTCCACCCTGAATCTAATATAACTACCAAAAGATACAATGTTGCAATGTTTAATGGGAGCCACACGACCTCCTGTGTGTAGTCTCCCATTCAATAGTTTGTTCATTTCACGAACTGTGTTGAAATTCACTGTTCGTGAAACTACTGTATGAAAGCTGGTGGCTTTCATGCCGCCAGCATACAAATGCTCTAGTTCGCATAAAATACAGATACATGTATACACTTGGTTCTAACAGCCTTAAAGCTACAGCAGCACATTAATGCAAATACAGTCTTAAGTGGCTAGTTTTGCCACAAAATACAAAAAGAAAAGTCCTGTGCTCACTCCCATCACTCCTGGGCGGCAGCAATGACTACAGTACACATCAGCTAATACATATAGTAAAAACCAAAGAAAGAAAAAAAGTTACCTGCGCTCTCCCCTTAATCCCTATGTATATATAAACAAATTGAGGTCATTTAGTTACTCCAATGACCACTGGAGGGAATGCCCGCCTGCCAACGTCAAGGCAGACCCCCCTAGACGGGTCCTACACTGACCCTTCACCTTGCTTCCTTGAGCTTCTGGCAAAAATATCTCAAATGAGACAGGGTTTATTTTTTTATATATACACCCCTATATACTTATTAACCCTTAATAGGGAACACACGGGATGGGCGGCAGCATTGTAACCTAGCTGTGTGATACAAAAGTGATATATGCCCTCACTCCCATCCAAACCTTAAAGGGAAACAATTTTTTTTTTTAAAATAATGTGCTTTTATTTATTTTTATTTTTTTTACAGTAAATGACCATTTTCTTACTTATTTTTTTCCATTCCTTTCATTTGCTTGCAGACACCTGCTCCGCCTCCTGTTTCATCTTCATACATGCCGACTCCTCTTCTACTTCATGTCCAATCAAATGCTTCTCTTATAAAAGCATTGTAAATGAAAAGTGCGCAGCAAATGTCACATTCCTTCAATCAAATGCTTGTCATTTAGAAACACTGAATCTAATACTTCTCTATGAGAAGCATTAATTGAATGTTTAACCCCTTAAGGACACATGGCATGTGTGACACGTCTTGATTCCCTTTTATTCCAGAAGTTTGGTCCTTAAGGGGTTAAAGTCCACATGCAATGCATGCGGCCATCAAGTGTTATGAACAGAGTTGGACTCTGTTCTTATTTCGGAAACACCATCTAGTGGCTGCCAGTGTAACCGCCAATAGAGATGTTTTTACCCCTCCAATGTAAACATTTCCTTATCTCTAAAACAGCAGTGTTTTACATTGTGGGACCAAAACTCCAGAGGCACTGCATTCAGACCACTTAATTTAGATAAAGTGGCCTGGGTTCCTATAGTGTCCCTTTGATATTACATTTTAAAAAGTTAATACAAGTCTTAAATAGTTTTGATGTTTTATCCAGTGGTTCCATTTTCACTTAAGAAATATCTGTGCAACACTAAATGTCTTTTGTATTTGTGGTTGATTGTAGCTATACAAAAGCCTTTCTATAAGTTTGCATATCTTGAATATTAGTATGTGAATTATGTCACGGATAGCATATTTTGATCTTTTAAATGTGTATTTTTTTTTTGTGTAGGAGCTTTCTGTTAAACCTGTTGCCTGGATTAAGACAATTGAATGCTGATCGTATTGATTGTAATGAAAGAAGGCAAGAGTCACACACAAGGTCATTCAGGGCATTTTGTCAATCTCAAATTCGGATTGTTCGCCAATTATGGAAGGTTATAAACCAAGATAAAGGGTAAATATTTATGTTTGTTTTATATGCGTTACAAGCACATGTTAATTCTTGAACTCTTTTAGATGGTGTACTCTCGTATTAAGCAAGACGGTGATCCTGCTTATCTTGTGCCTAGGGAAGTGATTGTCAGCCCAGTCCTCAAGATTCACCAACAGCCCAGGCTTTGTCAGTGTCTCCATTTAAACATGATTAAAAATTGCCTGAATACTGGTTTATTGATGTGCCTTAGTAACCTAATTTGGGAACTCTAGAGTTCCATGAGATCAGTATAATATTTTGTGAGATCTTCTGTTAAATGTCAGGCTATAACAAACTTGTTTTCCTGGCACTACATATTAGATCCCCCCCCCCCCCACCCTCGTGGCCCCAATCCCGCTGAGTTCTAAAGGTGGGGCAATCAACATGCCTTTTGCTTCGTTGGTGATTTACCCTCCCTCCCCCCCCCCCCCCCTTCCTCTCTTCTGAAATGCAGCCCCACATTTCCTCTGTGTAAATATTATCATCTAGATCAGGGGTGCCCTAAAGGTAGTTCCCCATATGTTTTAAAACTACAGCTTGCTTGATGGTTTGCTATTCTAAAGGCATTCCATAGGCAATCATGGATGGGAGTTGTAGTTCTACAACATCTGTGGATTTACCTTTTGGACACCCCTGATTTAGATCTTGTACTCTCTTGGCATCAGTCTATTAAATGAGAACAAGTCTTGCTATGCATCCTCTTTATGATGGAAATTTTTATACTTACATGTTTCCTTCTTTTTCCCCCCCTCAAGCTCATGTATGTCTTTTAAAGGTCTGGAAAATTACTGTAATACTTTTAAAGGATTACTGAAAGTTTCCAATGAACACCGATATGCACATGAGTATGGTGACATAGAAGATATCCAGAGAGAAGATCCAGAAATACTGGAAAATGATGTGGAGCAATCGGGCATTGACAGCAGTCAACATAATGGCCTTGTTATCAGTGGTGGAGATGATAGTAAACATGAAGATCCCACAAGACAGATCACTTCCAGACAGCTTACAAACTCCTCTGCAGCTCCTAAGGGGAGAGATCAAGTGGAACTTCTGGGAAAAACTAGTACAAAAAATAAAGTGATAGAGAATCGCAACAACGCTTGCAATGCAAAAAAGGACATAAATGATTGTGAACTCATGAAAATGTCAAAATGTTCAGCACCTGTGGGAAACAAAAAGCAGTAAGGTTTTCCATAATTTACACAAAGGTTAAGTGTTAACAAGCTACATTTAATGAAGCAATGGGAGTAAAATTGACATTGCTCTACTTTGTTTGATTTGTGTGAATTTGCAGCTGCGCTCATATTTTAACGACTCCTTGATTTTATGGATAAGCATCCTTTGTGTTTTTAAATACCTTATGTTTTAAAATGTTAATTACGATTGTTACATAATTGACATCATATAATAATAATGAGGCGCCTACTTTTATAACAATATTAATTCTATAGTCGTGGCTAGATTGCATAGTTTTATTATATAATTTATTTGTATATGATAAAGAGTTGACCAGTTAAAGGGACACTAGTAAGACACAGCTGTTACAAGATGAACCAAATGCATATTATATAAAATAGAAGCAAGTAATACAAAATAGTTTCTAATATTCTATATCACATACTGCGTTTGACCGAAACATAAATTTCCACCATAATCTCTACAACCGTGTTAATTTTGTCAACTAACCATTTTAGTCAACTAAAACTAGACTAAAACAATTCAGAAAACTAGAACTAAAATTACTTTTTAATCAAAAGACTATGACTAAAACTAAATTGAAATTTGCCGCCAAAATTAACACTGCCGGGTAAGACACGGGGGGAGGGAGTAGAAGAAATGAGACACATGAGGAGCTGAGGGAATGAGACACATGGGTGGCTGGCAGGACACAGAGATACCGATAGAGGCTTTAATTAAACCCATTAGATTTTAGTTGTGTCACCTATAATTTTTTAGATTTAGTCAACTAAAACAATTCAGATGACTAAAATATGACTAAAATGAAAATTACTTTTTAGTCAAAAGACTATGACTAAAACTAAATTGAAATTTGCCGCCCAAATTAACACTGCTCTACAAGGAACATAAATTGTTAGGGTTTTTGGAGATTCCATTTTACTGTTTTAGTTCGTGTTGATCGTGTTATTTGTGACATAAGTCTGGTACACAAATTGATGATTGGTATTTTTAAGCACTGTATACATTTGTATTGATCACTTGTTTTCTATGTTTTTCTTTATCAGCTGTGCCGCTGTTATCATCCAATCACATTGGAGAGGGTATGTGGTACGCAGAGATATTGATTACTATGCAAGACTCCATGAGGCTGCTTCTGTCATACAGTCTGCTTGGAGGAGTTATTCAATTAGGAAACGTGGCTGGCAAAATAAAGCAGATAGAAACCCTAAATGTTTGGATGTGAAAAATCATGCAGCTACAGTAATACAGGTGAGTTCACTCCTTTTGTCTTTTTAATTCTGATGAATATCATGCTAAGCTATGTCCTGTTTGTCCAACTTTTATAACATTAGATTTATTTAGGTCCACAAAGAAACCCAAATAAGTAGTGAGGCAACATTTTATTAGATGAGCAGTCACTTAGAAACCAGTGGATTTGCCGCTAATTCCATTGGTTTCCATGGCAACTGTTTTTTTGTTTTCTGTCCAATATCCTCTTCCAATTCATCTGCATATTCCCATCATATTTATTATCATCATTTAAATATCCCCAACATATTCTGCAGCACTTTACAGAGGGGGAAATTTAACAATAAATGAGACAATTGCAAAATGTTACAGGGTCAATAGGTTGATGAGGACCCAGCTCGAAAGAGCTTACAATCTTGACTTTTCACTACCGTAGTACTGGTTTAAGATTTGTCTTTCAAGTTCTCCTTTTTGTTGACATAATTTTCTCTTTGTTCTGTCTGTGCTCTTTCCTCCCTTCTGCCCTTCTCCACATGTCATACCTCCCAATAGGTCAAATGTCTGTAGAAGGACAAGTTTGTTTTTCAGTTGTGGTCACTGTGCTTGCCTGTTTCCAAAGTTTTAAATTAACTGTGTGGCACATTGGCAACTTTTTACATATATCAACTTCTGGAGCAATTATTGTATGTGTACAAATTATAGCCCTGATTTAATATTTTTAGATAAGCTTTTCAAATGATTTAAAAATGTTAAAAATATTTTAATATTGTAATATTTTATATATATGTTTAGATATAATATATTTTAAAATTTAAAGGGATACTGTAGTGCCTGGAATACAAAGCTGTATTCTTAGCACTACCGCTCCCACTGCCTCCCCCATCCCTCACACCCTTTAATTACGTACCTTTTCCCAGCGCAGATGTCTCTCGGTGCAGGGTCGACCCTCCACCCCCCCCATCTCCTTCCCTTGACATGCGCATGCGCAGTAAATGCCGTGCGCCCATTAGACCTCCCAATAGGAAAGCATTGAATCAATGCATTCCTATGAGGAAAAAACCTGATGCTGGAGGTCCTCCAGCATTAGATACCGGACCAAAAGTCTGTTTCGATTCGGTATTTGAAACGGACCAAACGTCTGTTTCAATTCGAGACAGCCACTGATGGCAGACTTAGTGCTGCAATGTAATCATTGCAGTTTCTATGGAGCAGCACCAAGTGCAAAAGGGACAGTGCACCCAGACTACTTCAATTAGCTGGAGTGGTCTGGCTGCCTACAGTGTCCCTTTAAATATTTTCAAACAAATATTGTAACCATTCTAGAGAGATATTATTGGACAATGCCCTCTGCCTGTTTGTAGAACAGTACAATATATTTCTTAATTTTGAAATGAAATGTGCATCTGTAGACACTTCTGGGATTAATACTTTATGTTTAAAAATCTGTTTCTCTCCTACTGATTCTCGAGGAATCATTTACAGTTCTCTCTTCTCACCACAACCTTTTTATTTTAAGAATCTTCTCTATTGTTTCTTTTTTTGGCAGTTGTGTTTTTAAAGTTTGCTTTTTGCTATTTTTGAGAAAAAAAGTACATCTTATGTTTAAAATAAAACAAAAACTATGATATCCAGATAACAAAATAAATAAAATGTGTATTTAGTACACTGCTGCATCATTTGCCTTCTTGTATTTTAAAAGGACACTCCACATCCCAAATACAAACAAATTAAAAATTATGGTTCACCGTAGAGGTACTTACTTCGACATGTGGTGGACGTGGCCGGTGGTGGTTCCCTTTTGGAGAGAGATGGGGGACCTATTAGCAGTTTTTTTTTTTTTTAAAGACCCTTTAACTTGGACCCATGACTGTTGAAAGCCTTCCAGAGAGGAGACCAAAAGCTTTTTAATAAGATAACATTGGCCTTAGAAGACCCCTGGTTGCTGCTTGGCTGGGAACATCGGTTCCATCAATTTTTGAAAGTAAAAGCTAAGTTACAAGAACATTACTTACTGGACCACTTGACTGCATTGTCGTACAATATTGTCCCTTCATTGGAAAACGTTTGAGCCCCATGGCAAGAATATACCACTTGCGTACTTTCCTATCATAATGTTTTTATCGGAGTGGATATTCCTCTTTCCTTTTTTTTTCCCCTTCCCCTCCGTTCCATCTTTGATTTCAAATTTTCATATCAGTTAAAAATTATATGAGCAACAGGCACTGCACATGCACTATATGTCATATACTCCTGTAAGATATTACCTAAACTATCAACTGTATTGTAAGACAAGTGTAATAAGATATGTTTTATATTCCATTGTACATATTTTGTCTTGCAAGTTTGAAAGAATGCAATTGAAGTATGTAGTATATCCATATCTAAAACAGCTTGCAAAAGCTGCAATTATCTTGTCTAAATCCTATGCAAGTTCTCACCTTCTAGCCCCCTCCCAGACTTTCTATGGCAGTTCAATTACAGACTTCCCAATGCAGCTCAATGAGAAGTCATCTCAAGACAGGTGCTCTGAGCAATTGCCTGCTTCTTGAGCTTAGTTCTGCTGAGCTAAGCAACTCAGAAGTAAGTGGACCGGTTGTCTGATTGACATCCAGGGGATGTAACCAAGTTAATGTATAAAAGTGCCAATTTTTATTGAAATCTGCACTTTCTGTAAAAGGAATAAGAGGACACACTATTCATATATAAAGCACTTCATAAAGCTGAAGTGCATTAGGGATCTAGAGTGTCCCTTTAATGGCAGAGAGTCATCCTTTGGAGTTATTAACTCATGATTAAAGCGCTAACGGGATAGGGAATGTGTGTAAGCCTGAAATGCATGCACACCGGGCTGACTGAGAGCAACTTTGGCAAACCCCACTCAGGACTACACATGTGCAGAGTGCTTCTGAAGTTCTCTGCTCCTAAGCTTAAAGGGAGTCTATAGTGTTAGGAATACAAATCTGTATGTCATCCGACAGGGGGAATCTAATACACATACATGGTGAGCACTGTGAGCGCATTAAGCTCTCCCTATAAGAAAGCATTACATCAATGCTTTCCTATGGCGTTTTCACTGACGCGGGATGTGTTCATGAGGATGTCCAATGTCGTTTAAGGGACTCAGAGTCCTTTAGAATCCCAGAAGCACCTTTAGTGGCTGTCTGATAGTCTGATAGTGGGGATACTGCATCCAGACCACTTCAATGAGATTAAATTGTCTGGGTGTCTATAGTGTCCCATTAACGCCCCAAGAGCACTATGATTAACACAAGCATATATGATGATGTACTCGCGCTGTGTTTGGTACCTGGAAACAACAGAACTGCTCCGCCTAACGTGGGACTATTAAGAAAGATGCTTAAATTAGTTCAGACATGCATGTGAAATTAAGGAGTTACAAAGCCCTAACAATACTTAATTAAATGCTTAAAGAAAAAGAAAAAAAGCACAGTATGTACCTACATAATGTTTTTAGAATATTCACAACATATTCAATAAAAACACTTATTCATTATTCATAAATTATTATTATTGGGTTGTCAAAGTATAAAACATCTACTCGAAGGGATGTCCTTTTCTTTTACCATCTGCATAGTGCTGCTCTAAAAAGGTACTTGTCTTGCAGCATAACAAATAGATAATTTAGAACAGACACCAATTTATCTTCAAGGTATATTTTAAATTATCAATAGGATACACGCAATAAAGCACAGACTAAGAATAGCTTAACTGTGTCTTTTTGCTTTTTCTTTCCTATAAATAGCAGGACACACAAACCTTGGGAGTTTCACACAAGAGATTGTTTGAGTCGCACAAATTCGAAAGTTAAAGGTTGGAAGTACATACTTTGCTTTCTCTTTGTATCTTCTTTTCCCTCGGGCTCTAAAACACCCTGAAGGAATTGTCAAATCATTAATTAGTTGACCCAGGCTGTGTGCAGTGGAGGGAGTTTAAGAATTCCATTCTGCTTACTTGAGAAGACCCTCCTGGGTATTCCGAGCTTCAGACACATGCAGGCATTTAATTTGTCATGTAGTTTTAGATGTCACATAAAGTTCAAAAAACAGATCATTGAGCTATTAAACCAAGCTTAGAGATGTTTTATCTTCCTAATGGGATAACATTGTGAATCTGTATTCGGAGATGATCTATGGCTTTTTCTAATAACAAACTTTTTAACATTTTCTTTTTATTTAGGCAATTTGGAAGGGATTCCACTTGAGAAAAAAACTGGCTGCTGCTTTTGCAGCTATTGAAAGAGAAGAACCGGAAGATGACTTTGAAGAAGTGAATTTGGATGACTTTACATTTGATGAAGTAAGAAATATTGCATTTTTTTTTTAGGTTTCTTCTTAAAATAAAGACTATGACAAGAAGTGAAAAATGAAATGCGGGTTGTAGTTAGAAGTGCACATTTTCTATTAAAAAAACATTATTAGCAAACACTAACACCTCTTAGTTTAATCACTGACCACTCAAAAAGAAAACGAAAGATATCAATCACTTTATTCTTCTTTTATTTATTTACTTTTTTGACAGCAGTAATAAGGACAGGTAATAGATAAGTGGTACTTGATGGACAGAAGTCTTTTTTTTGCCAACCTGAGTTATTATATAAGTACCCAGTGTCCTCCTCTAAAGCTTGGTGAAGGTACTTGGTAGACCATGTCTACAGTCTTTGATAATAGACATCCATAATAAAAGCCCCATGAATTGTTAAGGAAATCTCCTACACATTCAAATAACTTGTTAAGCATCCCAAAACAACACAAAGCTTTTAATTGTAAATTATTTCCCCCAGCAGTATTGAAAAGAACTGTGATTAAAAAATAAGCCAGAGGGATACAAAGGACCCCCATAAAACACAAATATTTATATTTTTCCTGCCTATTCATTAAGTTTCAGCAGTGCGTGCGAAGGCTCTGTGCACATGAATTGTAATCCAGCCAAATTTGGACCAATCAGCTGTTTATCTGAACACCATCTCCAAAGCACCAAATAGACGTATAACTTAACAAACGACTAGTGCAATGGCCAATATCTTTGTTTGATTCTATATTCAGAGTTCCGTCCATGGTTGCATAAAAAAAAGAACATTTTAAATGGCTGATGGGAAAAATAATGATAGAGGTTTAGGGGACAGTGACTAAATGTTGACCTTATTTACAGATCAAGTGAGAAGTGACTAGTAGAAAGTGGGGAAAAAGAGGAGCAGAAAAAAAGAGCTATATATTAATTTATATATAGTATAATATATTATATCAGGAATAAAAATTAGTTCTTGCCCAGTAAAAAAATTGTTGAGTAAAAATGTAGCCCTGATGAGTAGAAATTGGAGGATATGCTATGGCTTGCATTTACAGGTAGAATGTAAGGCCTGGCCTGTAGCATAGGACTACAAATTTCTAGTCCTGATTATATATAAATATAGATATTTTTTTTAAATGTTCTTCCTATCTTGCCCTCTATTGTTTACTCTTTCTCACTTGATCTGTGAACCAAATGGTGAGAAAATGCATACTGCTAAATATGTACATAATATAAAAATTTTGTATATATTTTGCAGTACCCTGACTGGTCCATTTTCTCTCCCTTTTTTGGTTTGTCCAAATGTTTCCCCAAATATTTTTCCATGGACAATATTCGGCTGAACCGAACCTTCACATGAACAAGAGTTGGACGTCCCGAACAAGCTTTCTATATCAGGAAAAAAAAGTATTCAATTAAACAAAACTTTCCCACTGTGCACAACGCTAATAGATGCATAAGAATAGTAAAAAAGTAAAATAAAATGGAAAATCACAAAAGAAAAGTAGTACAAATATTTTTAAAGCATATTAAATGTCCTTTTGCAGGCATTATAAATTAGTTTTTTTTGTTTTTTTTCATTTATATTTTTATAGTAGTTTTAAACAAGTACAAAGTGAGTTATATAGTAATTAATCACCACGTCCATATTGATTCTCTTTTATTTGCATAGTACAGGCCACACCAGTTGTATGAGGTAATCTGATATTAACACCTGTGCTTGTGTGAGCCTTGCTTAAAGCTCTGAACAGGCAATTGGTCCTAGTGATGACGTTGATAACCCATGCCTTAACAGTACTTTCCTTTTCTTATAAAAAGCTGGTAGATGATTTACAAATGATATACTTTCTTTATAACTGATAATATTTAATACAAGGGTTCTTTTTTGCCTTGTTATGTATCAGGAGCAAAGCAGATCTTGACATTTTTGACTGTTTCACATTCCTGACTTGTGATAACCTCCAGATTTGCATTAATTCTAATACAGTATTAGCTAGCCTGCTCTATGTTACAGTTCCCCAGTTGTACGTCCTATTTAATATTTCCCTGTTATCAGTAGAAAAAACTGTCACTGGAACTGTTTGAGATGTTTTTCATATGATGTATGGTAAATCATTCCTTCCAATATACAGAAACTCTGTACTGATTTTCTAATTGAAAGCATTTGTAGTGCTTAAAGGGACAGTAAAACACAATTGCACTGCGTGAGCATACAGTTACACTGTCCAAACATTTGAATAGGTTAAAATGAAATTCCTCTTCATTGTTGAGGTAGATCCTCCTAATATTAAAGAGTATAACTTTCTTTAGAAGTGGTTGGGGGATGGCTCACATGTGGACTGTAGCTATGGCTTAAGCTCTAAACACTAAAAACATTAGAGACACAATATATAAAATGCATACAAAGATGGCTGCTGGGAAAGTTTAAGTACCGTAATTGTTATTTAATTTGAAGAATTCTATGTGACTATTGTTTGAAAAAACATGTATGTTTAGTGCTTAATTTTATTGTTCATATTCTTTCAAATCTGCTGGCAGTGTCCTTTAAATGTGGATGAGTACACCATCTAAATGAGCTTTTTTTATTCTAAACATGATTTTATGCCTTTCTTAAAGGGACACTCCTGGCACCCAGACCTCTTCTGCCCATTGGAGTGGTCTGGGTGCCAACTCCCACTACTCTTAAAGGGAAACTCCAGTGCCAGGAAAACGATCCGTTTTTCTGGCACTGGAGGGTCCCTCTCCCTCCCACCCACCAATCCCCGGTTACTGAAGGGGTGAAAACCCCTTCAGTCACTTACCTGGGGCAGCGGCGATGTCCCTCGCCGCTGTCTCCGCCTCCGCGACGCTCCTCCTAGTGATTACGTCGGCCGGTGGGCGAGACTAATCTCGCTCACCGGCTGAGGAGACCTAATGCGCATGCGCGGAAATTCCGCGCATGCGCATTACGTCTCCCCATAGGAAAGCATTGAAAAATAATTTCAATGCTTTCCTATGGGGTTTTGAGCGACGCTGGAGGTCCTCACACAGCGTGAGGACGTCCAGCGACGCTCTAGCACAGGAAACCTGTGCTAGAACCCAGGAAGTGACCTCTAGTGGCTGTCTAATAGACAGCCACTAGAGGTGGAGTTAACCCTGCAATGTAAATATTGCAGTTTATGAAAAACTGCAATAATTACACTTGCAGGGTTAAGGGTAGTGGGAGTTGGCACCCAGACCACTCCAATGAGCAGAAGTCGTCTGGGTGCCTGGAGTGTCCCTTTAACCCTGCAAGTGTAATTATTGCAGTTTTTTATAAACTGCAATAATTACCTTGCAGGGTTAACTCCACCTCTAGTGGCTGTCTACTAGACAGCCACTAGAGGTCACTTCCTGACTCATAGCACAGATTATCTGCGCTAGAGCGTCGCTGGACGTCCTCACGCTATGTGAGGACCTCCAGCGTCACTCATTTCCTCATAGGAAAGCATTGAAAATATTTTTCAATGCTTTCCTATGGGGAGCGCTAATGCGCATGCGCGACATTAGGTCTCCTCGGCCGGTGGGCGGGATCAGTCTCGCCCACCGGCCGACAGAGATAGTAGGAGGAGCGGCGCGGAGGAGGAGGCAGCGACGAGGGACATCATCGCTGCCTCAAGTAAGTTATTGAAGGGGTTTTCACCGCTTCAGCAACTGGGAATTGGGGGGTGGGAGGGAGAGGGAACCTCCAGTGCCAGGAAAACGGATTGTTTTCCTGGCACTGGAGTTTTCCTTTAATGACGTGTCAAAATTGACATGTGTCAATTTTTTATGGAGCTCCTGTCAAATTCATAAGCATCTACATTGGAAGACACTATCATGTGTCAAAACATTATTGGGTTCCATGGGGATTAACATTTGTTTATGATCCAGTAGTCACCACAAAACTAGTAGCCAGTCTCAGGCAATTAGTAGTTTCCAAATAGTGCTAAAAATTATATTGCTGAAGTGAAATGGGAAGTTTGGCTTTAGTTGTATCATAAAGACTAAAAGAAACATGGAAGCACAAGAGACCCAGGTAAATGTCATACCATTTGAATACTTGCCATGGGACAGAACCAGAGAACCCCTAACTCTATAACCGGTACAGAGGACTGTAGTACCTATGGCACTTACACAAATGCTGATAAGGCAGCATTGTTTAATATATATATATATCATTACTACAATGTTAAACAAAAATCTGCACACCTGTCAAGCCATAAGACTTGCTTTTTCCACAGAAATCCCATAAGTGCAGCGATATTACAACCGCAAAGGATTCTGGGTGGGCATATGCAAATTAGTTTAACAAAGAATCACATTTTTGCCTCATTCCATTTTAAACATGGATTCCTTTTAATCTTTGTTTGCTGTATACAACAGCTTGAAACACAATATAGGAAAAGATGCAAAACCAGTGAACCACTCATGGACAGCTGTTTCGATGTTAATGCAACTCGTCAGCACGAGGTTGGTTACTGGTTTGCTTATTGAGGCTTGGTAGTGCTTGGGAAGAAAAATCCAACTAGGTTATGGTGGGGAAAAAATGCTGACAAGTTGCATTAACAACGAAACAGCTGTCCAGGAGTGGTTCACTGTTTTTGCATCTTTTCCTATATTGCGTTTCAAGCTGTTGTATACAGCAAACACAGATTAAAAGGAATCCATGTTTAAAATGGAATGAGGCAAAAATGTGATTCTTTGTTAAACTAATTTGCATATGCCCACCCAGAATCCTTTGCGGTTGTAACATCGCTGCAGTTATGGGATTTCTGTGGGAAAAGCAAGTCTTATGGCTTGACTGGTGTGCAGATTTTTGTTTAACATTGTATTAATTATCCACAGACTTCAGGTGGAAGGGGTTTCTAATCACAATTTTTCACCACCATAACCTATTTGGATTTATATATAAATATATATTCTGTTTTTGTTTTGTGTTTTTGATACTTCAAGTTGTAGTTATCAGTTTATTTAAATGTCATATTTAAACACATTTGTGAGAGATGAAAACGTATGTGAACTAGCTTGGATACTGTATATTCTGTAGGTTAGATACTGTCTTGTTTTTACAGTTCTGTCCTTTGTTTCATATTTTTGTACAGCATGCTTTGGATAAGGGATGGACTTTAAATTCCACTGACTTCTCATCTGCAGCACTTCATTGCTCAAATAGACCAGAACATCTAAAGGTAACATTTCACAGAGATGTTTTAGCATTTTATCATGCACAAGACTTTTCTTCACCATGTTGATTAATCTTGATTTACTGACCTCTTTTGTATGGTGCTTTATTGTTTCTTCCGCATTTCTTTTTCTGTTTTATAAAATTTGGGATCTTTATTTTGGACTTATTCCAATGCCCTGTTTCACAGTAGCAAAGTTAAAAAGGTGGAGGGGTGCAAATTACATAAAATTAGCACATGTTCTGATATGCACCAGCTGCATTTTTGGCAATGGATGAAATATTTCAAATTGATGGAGTACTTACAAATACTGAAAATCCTCCATGTCAACAGCTGAGCTTTGTCTATGGACTGTTACATTGCAATGTTGTTTTTATAATTCTTTATTTATTCACTCTGCAGACTAATTTTAGTAAGAAAAAAAAGTAAATCCTCTCTAAAGACTTTATTTAAAACCATGTAGACATATCTGTTAAGTATAAAACTCCAGGAACATTGTAATGCATTATCATTTTTTTTATAAATAGATTTTTTTTTTTTATTTACACTTTTAATTAATTTTATTACATTTCAGCAGTTATGCATATTTTTTTAGATCTGCAGCACTACAACATGATATGTGTTGGTGTATGAAGGCAGCAGGGCTGTATTTACCACAAGGCAAACAAGGCATTTGCCTAGGGCGGCAAAAAATGCTGCCCCGAGTGCCCGGGTAAATGCCTTGTTTGCCTTGTGTACGGTGGGCCCAAGATCTGGCTGCCACCTAGGTGTAAACGTAATAATATTCTAGCCAGGCAATGAGTGAGGTATGTCCCTTTAGATAAAAAAAAAATATATTAATAATTGTTGAATGTATGAGAAAATGTGTGTGTGTCTGGCAGTGAGTATGTTTGTGACTGTCAGTGTGTGTGTGTCTGGCAGTGAGTGTGTATTTGAGCATGTCATTGTGAGTGTGTGTGTGTGTGACTGTCAGTCAAAAAAAAGGCCTTGACACGAATCAGTGGGGCAAATTTAGATAAGGGGGTGCCGAATTTAGTCGTGCCTAGGGCAGCACAAATCCAGAATACACCACTGGCAGGCATTGTGAGAAGTTATTAATCCCTGTTCACCTACTTACACTTAACATGTGTAGTTCTAAAACAGCTTATATGGGGGATATGTCCTGGTCACAGTAGCCCAAACACTGTTTGCTCCTTCAGTGTCCAAACTTTTAGCTAAATTCTAATGACTACTGATTGCTTCTCTGAGCACTATCTGCCGGATACACTGATATATGTTGGCTTTTTCAGCTCAGCTGAATGACGACTGTATCCCAGCCAAGTAGATCACTATAAAAGCTCAATGTTCCTGTTGTTCATTGTTTTATTGTGGTGTTTAGTCGTGTAAAGTGTTGTACTCTTTCAGATTGTTTGTTGGTGTTAGACCCATCTTGACCTTTGTTTCTCTATCTTTTTGTGATCACTGACCTGGATAGTTTTCTCATTACTTGTGTACCTCTGGGTCTCTTGCCTATGGCTATTCCCTGTCTACGCTATTGCCTTTTACCTCTGAAAGGTCTTTTGTTGCACTAAGTCCATTGACCATTCTAAGGCTCAGTATAATTTCTATCTGCATGTTCCAATTCATTTTTTCTACTGCACATATGTGTACTTACTGAAAGACCTAATCTATAAGGATTTTGAAACATCTGATTGGCGCATATTTTTTCATCTTATTAGTTTCCCAAAAGAATTCCTGTTGCAGAAGACAAAGCACATTCTCTACCATGGCGTCCAGTAGAAGCCTGGCAGACACCTGGAAGTTCCGAAGCAGACAGTGTTATATATGACCGAACTAGCAATGACAGCAGGTAAAATGTTGCTCATTCTTTAGCAGAGCCTGGGGGAATTGTTTCTACTGAATCAAAATAGAGCATATCTAATACTGTATTCTGGATAATTATATCAGTGATTCCAGCAGCTTAGTTTTTAGTGGAACTGTGAATCTGCCATAGCTGTTAAAATTAGTTCCTCTCAAGTCATTTAAAAGATTCTGCATGGACGCTCCAGTCACCAACACAACCTAAATGCCTTTGGACTCATATTCATGTCGTGTTTTTCTTCACATTCAAAACGCTTTAATTTTGCAAAAAAAAAAAAAAAATTGTAAAAAAAAATATATATAGATATATATATAGAGATATATATCTATATATAAGTATATATATATATATATATATATATATACCTATATATAGATATATATATATATACCTATATATAGAGATATATATATATATATATTGCAGATGAACCTTGCCCCTTAGCCATAACTCATCTTTTCACACTGCAGCTTCCTATACAGATGATAAGAAAACAGTGATCGGCTGTGGGGCAGAGTCTTGTCAGTAACCCGGCTCAAACTGATTTCTCATTGGCTGAGCTACACGGCATACCTTCCGATCAGGAAGACGTTTTATGAAAATTATAAATGTGACAAGGTTTTGCAGCAGAGAACTGCAAAATATATGGGTTTATTTTTTGTTTGTTTTTATTTATTCATTCCTTCATTTGTTTATTTATATGAAGTCAAAACCAATCAATTGCACTTAAAGTTGTGCTGGTGCCCAGAGTGTTTCTTTAATTGTAAGCAAGGAAATCCATGGTGAGATTGTCCAGTTCAGGTCTATTACAGGACATAATTCAGCTTAGTCAGGAAATATTTTTGACTTAAATGCCAACAAAAAGAAATAAACATTACAAATTCAAGTAAAATTCATGTTGGGTTCTTGCCATGGCATTAAGCCTTTTAGTGTCACTGAGTTTCACTTTATAGACCTGCAAATAGTATTTAAGGTCATGGGTAATATATTGAAATGACTGAAAAAAACAACTTTCTTGCAGCCTTGTTACATGATAAAGTGACTGCCAGCAGTTTAACACGTCTCAGACTCCAATATATATATTTTTTGTGTATTATAGATGGAAAAGTTAAATGAAAAATGTAAGGAATACTCCAAGCACCATAACCACATCAGCAAACTGCTTTAGTGTTTATGGTGCCAGGAGTGCCCTGACTAACCTTATTGTAAGGAGTAAAAATACTTTTGACAGTTTTACTTGTCACCTGGGTGCTGTTCCCCGCCTTGTCTACCTTAGAGCCATAAGTTCCTAAGTAGGAATTTCCATTGGCTCTCCTGAGCTAAGCCCTACATTGCAGGGCTAAGCTCATTGGCTGAGAGCAGTTCACACTCTCAGTAGTGAGTTGTGGTGCTTGGAGTGATAACTTGAAATTATCTTTGCACTAAAAAGATATATATCTTCCTCTACCAGGAGATAAAGTACGTGACAAGCACTATTTTGTATAATCAATGTTTGAAGGAAAATCATGAGAGGCCCAAATAAATTTACACAGAATTCATTGAGAAATATTTTAGGGTCATGAGAAATTAAGACATCATGGAGTATCTTTGGCAGAAAATTGCTGGTGATATCCCACAGGATGAGATTATCTCAGCACATTCTATAATAACATTAGCTGTGTTCCAAAGACGGTAAATAAAGAACTGAGGGCCGTGTAGTGAGAGTAAGTTCATGGGATTGACGTCCTAACGGAAATCAGTAGCACAGCTATCACAACCAAAACCTACATTTGCCAACCATGGATCTGGAATTTAAGATTGTTTTGTGAAGTTCAAGTATGTTGTACTTAATATATGTGTGGCAGGCTAAGAATCTCACAGCCTTAAAAAAAAATGAAAAACACATTTCTCTCAGATGGCAATTTTCTTTAACTTGTCTTGTATGAGTGTATACCTTTTGGTCAAGTGAGGGCTTTCCTTTTCCATATTTCATATGTACAGTGGCTTGACCAGATTTTGTTAACTTTAAACCAAAACAACAGTTTGTTTACAAGGGTCCTCTGCCACATGTTTTTTTTTTTATTTACAAACCATTATAATCTAGTATATAGATATATTATTTGTGTTGGCATCTATATGAACCCTAATTACGAAAAGAAAAACAACCCATTGATGATTTATGTCTTCACCTGAAAGCCAATTAATCTTTCACCTATGTTTTAAAAAATGAAAGTGAAATTTATTGATACATTTACATTTGTATTGCTTAATGTCATTACATTTAAGTACAAGCTTTATTTATCCATGTAACACACATAAATGTAAAAATCCCTGAAATACATATTTCTAAACCTTAAAATAATGGCACCCCAAATCCATATGTTTTAAATAAATTAAGCAAAGTTTTAATATTTAGTTTTAGTTTTAATATTTTTTCCTAATTCTTTATCTGATCAAAAATGAAAAATGGTATGAAGAGTTGTTTCCTAAACAGGCATATATATTTTTTTTTACATGTATTCTTTTTAGAAATGAAAGCCTTGACTTGACTTAGTTTAACAAATCCCCTTCTTCACTTCCCCACAAACGTTAAAGTTTACATACAAAAATCTTACGCAGTAACAATGTTATTAAGTAATCTTTTCTGTATAATTGTGCTATCAGTGTCTTTAATTTGTCTCCAGAAAAACAACATATTGGTTAAAAGAATTAGTGTGCTTGACTTATAAATCACGTAAATATATTTAAGCTTTTGTAGTTAGTGGAAGAAAATGTCAGTGCATATCTTGATATAGATATAGATGTTTTTCTGTGTGTGGCAGGATTTGTGTGCTGATGGTAATTTTTGAAATGTTCTTTAAGTAATTGAAATGTAAACATTTCAATATGTTAACAGACTTTTAGGACCTTTCACGATAAAGCCTTCTACCTCTATTTAAACTAGATTTTATTTCAGATTTTGGAATGAATAAACAGTTGGCTAAAATAGCTCTAGACTACAAAGCCGTAGTACATTTGCTTTTTAACTGATTGTGCCTACTATTTCATCCAATGTCAGGTTGGAGAAACAAAATCTGTCACATGCATCGAACGTGAAATCTCAGATTGACATTTCGTTCATGTCTGAGAAAGAAGAGAAAATTTCCCATGAGTGGTATGTAAAGGGCTTTCTTTGCTGTCCGAATGTGTCCGTGTGAAATTGGAGTGCAAACAGAACATGTATGTAACTAAGTATTCTTTCATGCAGGGGCTTTAAGGATTCTGCCACAGCCCATCTCATGCTGAAGAGGGCTCAAAAAATGAAATCTAAACAAATCAGGAATAAAAAAATGTTGGGTAAGTAATTCTTCTGTGAAGGTATCACATGATACATATTTTATAAACATGGTAATTCTTTTTAGGATTTTGTTAATCACGTGGATTATGTAGATCATCAATTTCAAGGTTATAAGGTCAATAGAAAGTATTTTAGTTGTTTTCATGGTAAGTGTATATAATGCACATCTCCCACTATTTCAAATGACCAAAATAGGGCAATTTATGGTAAGTGAGTATGGCTTGTTTCATTACATAGGATATTTAGGTGACTGTGACCTAATGATAGTAATGTAATTAGGCAAGTCATTTATAACTAGACCAATCCATTTAATTCATACAAACTCATTTTATAAGCACATGGACTGCCGTTTAACCACATGCTATTTTGAGCTTTATTGATATGGATAGCCGTGATACACATACACAAACCAAATGTTCTTAGTTTCCACAAGCGTGGAACACAGGGTTAGCAAAGTCTGATGGTGACAAGATAAAAGTGAACTATCCCATCAAATCTGCCTAATTCCTTGTCTTAAGAGTACCAACTTCTTATTTGTTCCTGCTTAGGACATAGGGTGTCTATTTCAAGACTTCTTTAATGTTTACACTTAATTAATATCTACTAGCTCTGCTGAAAAGCTGTTCCGTGCACCTACAACTCTATTAGATTAACTGTGTATTTCTCAAAGTTACGTGTAAATTTAACTTTTTCGATCTTCAGTATAGTCACATAGCTTAAGGGCTTGCATGAGATTTGGGTCTGAAAATTAAATGTTTTTTCCAAAATAGACACTGGGGAGGAATGATCTAATTACTACCCGTTTTAACATGCTGTTTATATAAATTATCTAGATTAGTCCAATGTAAAGATATATAAGATGACATACTCTGCTGGTTGTTCTATTTTTTCATGAATACATGTGATACAAATCTAACTTTTGTACATTAAAATAAAATCCATCTGACCTGTTATTATGAACTATATCGCACTGCCAATTAATTTTGCAGTGTAATGTTTACAAACCAAATTCGTCTCCAGAACATTTGGTGTGAATATATCCATTAGTACAACTACTATTTTATTTATATGTAGTATACACAATCATTGGATTGTTCATGCTATCTCTTGGTTTTGTGCAACATTTTGTATTTCTCACGTGGACTTATTATCAATTCTCTAATATACTGAATTCAGCCTTCTGAGAGCAGTTTCAACTTTTTGATGTCAAGCATTATAGTCATGTGTTATTTCACCACTAAATAATACAAAACATTCCTGTTCTATTATATTTCATCCTCTGGTGTTTTCTTAAATTCAGGGTACAGGATTAAAACAGTCTTATGAATACCAAATAGAACTAATCCTTGCTTGACCCCACATGAAAGGATTTGAATCCTTCTTAAAGGTCAAGACACACACACTCCTTTTAGTTGTATCCTGATCTTTTAACTATTTCTCTTTTTTATCCCTCTTTAATAAAAAAAACCCATAGTAGTAGGTTTATACAAATAATGGTAAAATTAAGATATATGCCACAATAGAGATGATAAATTAAAAATATGTAGTAAGCGCACACACACATATTTATCTAAAGTATATGTATATACATTGTTTACACCAACACAGTTTTAGCTAGTTATTCAGTATTACCTTATTTTGCACCATACCTGCTGAGATATATGAGAATTATAGACCTGAAAATGTAATGTTTTAGGGTATTGTATTTTAAGATTTATTTTTGACAAGTTCCGTAGATTTACTGAAATACTTATAAACTGTGCAAAGATGGCAGTTCATTTACTCTTCAACAACGTGTTGCCACCAAATGGTTCTGTCCTGGAGGTACAAATATTAAAGTGGAAAATAACCATAAAATCATAATTATATTCGCTTTTGGTCTTTCAAGATGTATTTAGTACCTTCAAAAAGCAGATGGAAAGGATCAAAATATTGCTCTAGTCTAAAAATGACCTCACTCATGCTTTATACTTCCATCATCTATCTCATACTAGAATAAATACATGTTCATTGAACATTCCTCCCTGTTTAATACCCCCAAAATATTGAAAAAATGAGACATTGTCAATAGTCAATGTCTGAAGGCATTGTAACAGTCTGTTCCTCATTGAGATTAGACACTTATAATGGAAACAAATATGAGCAAATACTTTCAAGATCAAGAATATTTGTTTAGAAAAGTTTATTTAATGATTTAAAAATGTCTTTAGCCTAAATTATTTAGTAATTTCAGCACACAATTTTGAAGTTTAATTTTTGTATCAACTAGCCATAGCTGGGAACTTTGCCTCAGTGTCTCCTGGTTTAATCAGGCTTCCAGTGAAATGCATGGAACTCTAGGTTTGGAGATGTTGTGTTCTGCCAGAGTCCCCTTTTTTATTTTGACGTGTGTACTTGAGCAAAACATTGCAATTTTGTATTTCCAGTAAAATACTTATTTAATAAAATAAAGTCAAAATTTGTGAGTGATAGCTCTATAGTGAGCTATAAATACCAATAATATAATTGGTTTTGCATAAAATATTTAGTTATTACATTGGCAAATTATATCTTGGCAATTAACCAGTAAATATTCGAAGTGGGTGCAATATTTTACATGGTGTTTTTTGTTTTATTTTGGCATTTTGTTTACCCCGTTGTCATTGGAATATATTGAAATAAATAAGAACTAAAACTACTGGGGTATGCTCAGGTTACCACACAACAAAGGGTTTGGCAATTTGAAATAAAATAAGAAATGCCAGATATCAAAAGTAAAAAGTCTACTACTCCACAATATCGAGGCCGACTTTGGCCAGTTCAGGAAGGAGATCAACAGGGCCTCTGCTTGTCTCTACAGTTCAGAGCTGAACAAAGCCACTCATGAGACCTGCATTGCTGCCCTGGAGCAGCATCTGTCCACTATACAGCGGGCAAAAGCGCAAATCCAGGAACGCATGGCAGTTCTAGAGGATAAGCGGCGCTGGAAAAACATTACAGCTGCTGAGCTTCGGCACTTATTTTGCAGATTGTTCACTACGGTTAATTATGATTCACTAAGCTAGCAAAATCCATGAACTTGGATGGCTGGTACCGTATTTTCAGACCTACCACCAGTCTACCAGGGGTGAGCAGATATATATTCTTCCATTTCCAACAAAGACCGAACGGCTTTTATGGTGGCTGTGTGCATTAGAACACCTCTTTGGTTTGAGGAGCACGCTCTCAGCTTTTTTTCCTGACTTTCTAAGGCTACCATGGAGTGGAGATGGTCCATGAGACCTCTGACACAGGCTCTGGCTGCTAATCAGGTCCGTATAAATGGATCCCACCTTACTGTCTGATCATCCATAGAGATTCTGGTTCACTGAAGGTCAGTGAAGCGTTGGAGTCAGCTGCTATCCTACAACAACTTGGTTTGGCTACACAGGCCAATGAGCTGCCTACCCCTTTGCCTCTGAAGACTGCACCCTGGGATCCTGAGAAGGTTTTACCGCTGAGGAGATCGCTCATAAGCACCAGTGCCTTGACTCTCTCACGCACCATTATGCCATTAATTATTCGTTTACATGTATCATCTCTTATTGTCACTTGCGTTTAATTTAAGTTTATTAAATTTTGTTGAATCTCATTGTCACTATCTGGGTATGCGCACTGCTTTCGATCATGCCTTATTTCGCTCCACTTTTAATGCTTTCTCACCGACATTAAAATCCTTATCCCAATGACTACTTGCTCCTTGCCCTTACATGCCTTATCTGCCACTTATGACACACACCGTTGGCATAGGATGCACACTGTTCAGTTTACTGTACTATCTTACGTTAATTATTTAAAATACCACAGTCTCCATTCTCCAACATATGCCTGTTTTATATGCAATATTGTATCACTGCGGCTGCCATACCTGCTATTTTATGCTCAAAGTATTGTTGTTGTTTTTTTTGCCAACTGTTAATAAAGAAAGAATGACCATAAAAAAAAAAAAAAAAAGTAAAATGCCCAATGACAAACTGGCACACACCTCGATGTGGATGCAACTGGAAGCTGGTTGAGTTTATCAAGAAGGGATTAAATCTCATCTCATTTTCCATTCCGTTAAGGCTTGAGTCTTGGAAAAGTAACATGCAGGAGACCACATGATAATAAATAAAATTTGAGTTTGAAAAAAGAAAAGAAAAACAAGATTCACCAAAGACCGTTAACCCTGCTTAAGTTCTATCCAAGTAATGTGCAGCTTATGCTGTTATGACATCATCAGTGGCAAAATCCACTGACCAACTCCCTGAAGCCAAAGTAAGGTCTCCAGAATGATTAAGAGACTTTTTGGACTGGTAGTGGTGGTAGATACAATCAAGAAAAATCTAAGGGATGTCAAAGAAGGAAATATACTCCCCATTATGACATAGGCTTATCCCACAATAATAACATGCTCCAGCCAGCCTTTTTCAGGACATGGATGCAAACATATTTATTCAAGTCCCTCAGAAGCAAGGTGTGCAGTAAGCTTTTTGTCCCGGAATTATCCAGAAGTTGGACTTGATATTTTGTGCAATTCTATGTTGTGTTTAGATCACATAGAATTTTACCAGATGTATTAATCATACTGACAAAATATGTTACATTTTATACCTTTACATATATCAATTTTTTTTGTGGTATGTTTTTGTCCTTGTACCTATGTGCAGCATTTGAAGAAGCTCTGCCAAGTCACATCAGTGATCCAAGGAGGATCCAATATATATATATATATATATATATATATATATCCATCCCGTTGGCGTCACATCCTACTTACATTGGCATAGACAATTACTTTTACATTTCTCAGAGTTTTAAACCTGGATTTCACCATATCTGTTTTTAATTTCAAGGAGCAGTCTCTGTGAAGTCAACCATTTGTGCAGGGCCACAATTATTTAATTTTAAGATGATCTTTTCAGTCTCTTGGTTGGTTTTCAAGGCATTGCATTTGTCACTACACTATATTTCTTTAAATTCAAAGCCACGATCAACAACTGTGCTACAGTACACTAGAAATTCATGCAATGTCCCCTTGCGTTGCCAGTCAACACCTGTTCATCTCTTGTCAGTCCATCAAGTGAAGTCTAGATCAGTCCTTTATTTTATTTTTTTCATAAAATCTTGTCCTGTCAAGTTTACTATCTAGCTTTGATTATGTCCAGTCGATTCCCTTCCTCTGACCACTTCCAGTCCTGCCCTATTTCATCTAATTTATTTTTGTACCATGGCCTTTTTTGTGGGTAGCAGCAACAACAGAAAAGGTTCAAAAACTGCCCATTGTTTAAAGATGCTAACACAAATTGTGTGGTTCAGCAAACAATTTACAGCCAATTACTGACTGCATAGTAAATGTGTGGTGTAGGAAGATTAATGAAGGAACTTATTGTTACGTAACATGAATGAGATATGATATCCAACAACTTACTTATCACATTTTTAGAGAGAAAAAAAACACAAGAAATTATTGTATTAAGTTGAGCAACAACAAAAATGATGTGTAGGTATTGGAAAAAAACTACTTTTTTACTATACTTACTTCTACTTCATGCTGATCTGAAGACTAGTTAAAATGAAAGCGTTCACAGATACATCCAGCACACAGTTTGTCAATGTTGCAGGCTGATCTTGGTTGTAGGGATGGGTATATGGTGACTCTTTACGGCCCATGTTGGATGCCTAAAGTAAAGGCAATATTTAGATGATTTGCCTCTCTGTGTGACTGTTTGCAATTCTCTTTCCATCTGACCTGAAAAATCATTATATTTCCCTCTTGGTCAAATATAATGAAGGAAATATAATGAGGGAAATATAATATTTGTATATACTTGCGGTTATTCACTATACTTTTTTTTTTTTTACTTTTTTTTTTTATTAGAATTGCAAAAAAGAGTGGAAAGAAAGCTGAGACTTTGGATACTTTTTCCAGATGGGCTATTTTTGCCTCTGTTTTCCCATCTGATTTAGTTTAATGTATAACCCTATCTATATTAAGAACAACATTAACTGACACAACCCAGTCTTATACATACATACATACATACCCTTTTATTTTGCCACCTTTTACACTATCAGTGGTTAAGAATGTTGTTGTTGTTTTTTTCTGATCTCCCTAAATATCACATTAATATATAACCAAAATAATGACCATTATTATCTCCATCACTGCTTTAGTGTATTGATCTACATGCAGCAGAGTTGGAGGGGCTCAGTGTGTTGATGCTAGATGTTGAGGTCTGGGAGGTGGATCCACAATGCAAGAAGAGACCTGAATGTTTCACTGGAGTCAGAACTGTTAGGCTAGACTTAGCAGAGCATTAGACTCATTTTCTAGACAGGTTAAATGGATGGTGGTTTGAGGAGGGTGGCAAAAGACAGAATTAAATAGGTTTTATCTTGCAGTAAAATACTGAACGTATCTGTAATAATGTGATAAAAAAAATATCAAATGAAATGTGTAATAAGGCGCTTCAGTGTATATGTAAATTCATGTTAAAGAATATGCTCAAAATAAGATGAACAATGCCTTTAACCTACTAAACACTCCTTGTGTCCCTCCTCACCTGATAACAGACAAAACAATATAGTGTGCCACTTGTTGTTTATGATTCTTATCTGTAATGCTGAAAACCACTGTGACATGATAATCTGAATTGAGCTGCTTAACTGCCATTTGGCATAATACCTCCATGAGGTGGCTATTCTCTTAAGAAGGGGATATCCTGATGCTGAAATTTAATGTAATGCTTGATTTAATTTAGAGACAAAATCATCCCTACAAGCATGCAGCTTCAAAGAGACAGTCCTTTCATTTTTTACAAATGGGTTCTGCTTATGACTAGGACCTCCAAGAGCAGAAAGGTTCATAATTTATGGCATCCTCTGAAACAGATATCGGTTATTTGAGTACATTTTGTGTAACTGCACACGTTACAGCTAGTGTATACTGAATAATTGTTCCTGAAAACCAAAGAACATGACAGTGTTCCATCTTTTAACTGTTTTCAATGGTAACATTAGTAGAAGGGCATCTTCTTTTTAAAGCGTGCGTTCTAGTGATAAACTGTGGACCATAGACCTGCATAAACCACAGACGTGAAAGCCTTTCATTGTAAATATACATTGTTTTTCAAAATGTACGATAAACCGAGCAATCATCTAATCCTATTTTCATATGTAGAGAACTGTAATACCAATCGAGCAGTTTTCGTATATCATTCATTCTCCACTAATCCATTACAGATACGGTCTGTACAGCTGTAATTGAAAGACCCAATATATTAAAATATTTACCCTATGGAAAAAGGAACTCCTGTTTTCTTACAATGTGCAAAGGATATCCTTAGAATCAGGAGAGACAGTAAACAAGGAATTTATTTATTTAATTTCTGTGTTGTGCTCCAGACATAGTGAAGGTATGGCTGCGTATTGTTGTCATAATTTCAGTAAGTTTATAAAATTAAGATCTAAAGGTTTGCATTTCAGTGTTTGCGGTTTTGAAATAATCTCTCTGAAGCATCCCATGTTGAAGAGGCACTTCTCAAACATATGAGACGCGTGATGACACAGACATCCTTTGAAGTTGAAACTGTATTAGAAAAATTGGTTCAAGGTTTTTGAAGAATGGCAGTCTAGGCTTTCACTATTTTGATCTACTTGGCTGTTTCTTGATTAGAAAAGTTCTGATCCTTAGTTGTATACTACTTAATGTTCCTTTTTAGACATATCTTCCAATGAGTGTGTACCACAGTGAGCTGTAGGGTATCCTCATGCATATGCAAATGATTAAGCTGGAGACCTTAGAATCAGTTCGCTTAGAAAGTGTTGAGAATTGGATGCAAATGTACTGGTACTTATGCATGCATACATCATTCTATGTATATACAATCACAATGATTGTATGTTGGGAAAACCATTTTAATGATTTATGTAATAGCATACCTCCGATGAGAAGATTATACTTGCATTGCAATCTTGTCCACAGCAAATAATGATGTGAATTAGTGAAATCATTAAATCTTAGTGTATATATTAGTGTTTAGGTTGTTTTTTATATAGATGGAATAATTTATTTTATTTTTATGAAGTTGGTCATTGTTCAGACACAAACTCTACCTGATTTACGATCCGATACTATGAGTGCAGTAAGGTTAAAGAGAGCAAAACAAATAGAAAAAAAAGGATCTTGGCCTTTTAATTTTAACATGAACCTTTTTCATTTAGACCCAACTGTGCGCTTGGCATTGTTCAAAAACAATGAAAATAAACATCTTCCTGTGAAACCACCAAAGAAGCCGCAGATGAAAGTAGAATATTTTCAAGGTGAGTACTTACATTGAATGTTTGTTATTTCTGATGCAGTTGTAAATTCTTTTGAACATAATTTAGTTGTTGTTGTTTTTTTTTTATTATTATTATTTCTGTGATTAATATTAGATTTTTATTGTACGTTACGGTCTTATGTCTTAAAGAGGCAATGTAGAGAATCTTTGGGAAAAACTCTAAAATCACTGTACTTTATATATGTCTTCTCTAGAGTTCTCATTTTCATTTTTAATTACTAAAATGATTTCCGTTTGTCACTGCATCATATAATTAATCTACCAGTGTGTTAAGCTGGCAACGGTCACTATTTAAATTTTCACTAATGGATTTATGTGTTTTAAATTTGGAGTTATGTTTTAAATAAGTGTAATTTATATTATTGATGTGGATAATAGTTAATTTGTTGCTGCAATAGAAAGCACCTGGTTTGGAACGCTTTCAAAAGTCCACATAATTTCTTTAAAAAGTCATTTTGATCCTTATTCTCATAGATATTACACCATATTCTGCATCAAAATAAAAAAAAAAGACTTTAAGCAAACTTGATTTGGTATAGTTTTGTTTTAGGTTTTTTTTTTACTAAAAAAAAAAAAAAAACATTTATGTTAACCATTTGGAGAAAAATACAAAGACTATTATCATCATGTGTTAAATAAGACTAATCTGTGTTTCAGAAATGGAAGCAGTCTGCTAAATTAGTAGAAAGCAAATGTTCATAATACTCCAGTAAAGCAAAAGTAAATAGCTTTTTATGAAATTATTAAGATTTTCTAGATTGTACTGATATGTCGTATATTCACACAGTCATAGGACAGGGAAGATCATACAATTTTCTCATTTTTGACCCTATCACTGGCCCCATAAACAAGATGTTACTCATAAAATTGAGGTTTGCCAACATGCTCTGTTTGATCATTGTTTCTCCCTATGTTGAGCATGCAAGATAAATGCATAATTACTACTGGATGTGCCAAGAGTAGCATTTTTTTTAATCCATGCAAATTTCAACCACACGCTACATTTTTCAAAGTTGACCTGCTATGTTGACAAGCTTTAAACAAACAGTCAGAAGTAGATATTTTAAAAGCACGTGTTTGTCTTCTACACAAATATTGCATATTGTTGTACAGCAAAGCCACATTGATGTCCACCAAAATAAAGATGTAAAATAGGTTGTGACGGCAAGCACAAAACACCAAAAAGTTCCCTTACATAGTCTTGAATGTTTTTTTTATTCGTATTTTAAAATAATTCATTTTGACTACAAGCATCCATGATTTTTTTTAAAGAAGATATATATTCAGTTCTTTTAGTTTCCAAAATGTATGAAATGCACAAAGTGGTACTTGCATAAATATATTTGAACTTTTTTTTTTTTTTTTTTTATTAAAAATTATACATTGATTCAAATATATACAGAAAGTGAAGTTTACATATTTATGTATTTAAGAAGCAGTATAACTTTAAACCTTAAATATTTATTATATTTTTATAAACCATGTTTTTATATATATATATATATATATATATATATATTTCTATAAACTATTTTTATATATGTTGTGTGTGTTGTTTTTCTCATTTAATGGATGAAAAATGAAAAGCAGAAACAAGCTAAGTGATAAAATGTATTTTTTTTTTCTTCAATTGGTAAAGTGCAAATTCTTCTAACATTTTCATTTTTCATTAAGCATTAGTCAAGTATTAGTAGAAATATTAACATCACATATGTTCCCTGTTAAATGGCAAAGCACACTTGGAGGGAGTCAATTGGAGCACGTTTACTCTTAAAGATAAAACATACTTTCTTAATAGATATTTAAAGGAGGTCAGCTCTCCTGAATCATGCAATATTAACGAAAGGATTTTCTCTTGCTTTAAGGCATGGTAGAAGGTGGTATGTAACAAAATAAGGTAAAAAAATATTGTGGAAATTTGTGAGCAAACATCTTTTTGCCTGTAATCATGTCTGGAAGGCATAGTTTAATGTTGCACATGGAAATTTACTGCTTTGGTTGTAAAATGCCGTTTTCTTTTGTTTTTCTATTAGTAGTAGGTTAGAACTTTTTGAATTTTCTAATTATATGTGTGTAGATTTGTGGTTTTATGTGCTTATCTATGTGTGTGTGTGTGTGTGTGTGTGTGCGTGTGTGTGTGTATGTATATGTATATATTTATATGTATATATTTGAAAACGAGAGAAATCTCAATGTATCCTTCCTGGTAAAATATTTTTGTGCGTGCGTGCGTGTGTGTGTTATCCCAACAGTTTGCACAAATTGTGCTAAAATCTGGACATTGTACAAAACATTAATCAAACCCTCCTAAAACATGCAAAACAAGAAAAATGTAAAAAAAAAAAAAACTATTATTGGGAATTTTAGCAACTACTGTTAGTTTAGCCTTTGCGGGGTATATAAAAAAGAAAAAAAGAAAACTATAATATTTTAACAGAAACTAATCATGGTAATTTTGTTGTATTTTTAACCAATGTAATGAACGTAGGGCAGCCAAACTAACGCCTGGAGACTACAGAGCGAACACAGAAAAGTGCATTCACTAAAGTGTAAATGGTCAGTAATTTAAAGTAGATTTAAAATTTTAGGCCAAAGTAGCTTTACAACATACAGTAGAATAATCTAATGTTTGCAATTGCAATATTGTGGCCTAAAATTTTAAATTTACTTTGAATTCTGACAATTAATGACTAAAACTACAGATGTATCTCTTTCTATCCCTGTCACTTTATAGTACAGAAATGTTTTTACTCCAAAATCAGTTAATTAATGTATTGTTTGCACTGACTGCCACGTGCAGAGGACAAAACTAAAATCAGTGATTGCCCAGGAGCTAGGATGGAGGTGCCTAATTGCGAAGTAAAGAGGTGTAAATGTCTATATTTAATTTTCATTTTCACACCTCACAAATTAAAGTTTCCTAAATATGCGAGTTAAGTAAGCATAAAATGAGAAATTATGGGAAATGACAGTTCCTCTTTAAATTGATGATTTTCTTTTACCCTCTCTTTCTAAAAATAAGAAGTATACCATATAACAAGTAACCTACTGATAGTATTTTTCTAACGGGGTACCTATGATATTAAGAAATCAGCTGACCATATGTTGACCCTTTAACTTCATTGAATCTAATATCTTAAATAATTTCAAATAAAGTTGTTGTATTTTTGATCAGGATAATGATAATTGCCTGTAAGATATAGTTTTTACTATAGGAAACTAACTTTGAGGCCTGAATGTTTGTTATTTTACAATATAATATATTTAAAAATTCCTTTTACTTGCCAGCGTTTTACATCTTCAGCATGCAAACACAAAAAACATAACAGCTGTATGTGCAAACTGATATCCACTACATACACATTAATGAAGACTATAGAAAAAAAATCACAAGGCATACAGAATTTCCAATAGGATTGGTTTTAAATTGTGTCTTCATCTCTGTACATAGTGTGTACAGACGCGATGGAAAGAGCTCACTCACACGGCTTATGATGCTTAAAGACACTGTAATACATTTTTGCTCTTGACTGCTGTAATAAAATCAGATATTTTAGCATCATATTGAAGCCTAGTGAATGCACTGCAAATCTTTTTAATCTATCCGGTCTGAGTTTTAGCATCCAGGCAAGCAAGTTCATGGGAGAAGTGAATGTGAGGCCCGTGTTGTTTGTGTGTGTGTGTGTGTGTATGTATGTGTGTATGTATATAATCACTTTATCTCAAAAGAATTTTGTTATTTAAACATAATTTGCAATTAGAAGTGTGAATTGTTAGGCTATTTATTGCTGTGAGTACTCCGGTAACTAGGAGTTGGCCACCTTCAGGCGTGTTTTAATAGTGTTAAGAAATGATATCATTCTTGGCAGTGTGTATGCCTGTTGTCCTCATGTGTCTAGGATTGAACCTTTGCGGTTAGCACTGGTAATTGTTAGATCCAGTGGATTAAATTATATATAGACAGGTTTGAATTAGTGAACTTTGCTATCTGTTTTTGGAAAATTATTTAATCATTTTTGCAAACACTAAAAAAAAATGTGTGTTGGTTTAAGTAACTCCACTGTATTTTTGTGTTTGTTGTCTAGTTGTATAGGGAAATGCTTTAACCTTTCTGTTATGTTAATTATACACACACAAACACAAAAATAAATAGCAGACCTTGTTTACAGTACTGGGCAGAGTACTCTCATATTAAAGTCCCAAGTATTACCTTGAAAATCAAACTGTGCTTTAACATGTTAGAACTAAATGAATTGCTTGTTTGTAATCTAAATATTTTTCTATAACATCTAGTGATCTAATTATAGTAATAAAATTAGTATAAGCTGTACATTCACCATGTTTGTTATTTTATAGCATTATGATTTTTTTTTTTATATTTTTATTTTGTGCTGGGGGTAATTGTTAAAAAATAAAGACTTATACGTAGTTCATTTTTTGTCCATCACTCTTGGACTCTTGTGGCCAGTTTATTGCTCATTTGTTTATAAGATCTAAAGACCTCATATTATTGCAAATTACAACATCAGCATTTTTGAAACTTTTTGAGCAGTATCCTTGAGGTACATGACTCTTGACGCATGTGCTGTCCTTTTTTATTGAATACATTGCTTTAGTTTTGTTGGAAAAATAGATTTTTTTAATTCACACTGTTTGGAAATATACTGAACCAGTATAAGTTCATAAACAAGTTGATCAAGTTGATTTTTTTTAAACAGAGACAACAAAACGCTGTCTACTCGAAAGAATTATAAATAGTTTTGCGTTGCGTTCTTGAGATCTCCCATAAAGGTTGTCCATGCGTTAGCTTCACATTTGTCACCCTATCCACATTTTTCATTGGACATGGTATACAGAGATATGTAGACCAAACTATTACTACGCAAGGCTCCAGGATAAAAAAAAGCTTATATTTATTTAAGAATCATCCTGAAAACAAAAGCATAAGTATCTGTTTAAGAATAGGAACAGCAGGAGGTTTTTTCTATTTTATTTTGTGTGTGTGTGCTTTTTTGATCAGTCATTTTTTAATTAAAGCAGTTCAACTCTTGCTCCGTATGTAGCAAGTAAAACTTAAACATATACATTTCCAAAAACTTGTAAGATCTTTATCTGGCAATGTGATGAAACAGAGGAAGTTTGAGTTTTAAAATAAGAGCCGTGTAGCTTTGTTTCATATTATCTAGTGTGAGCTCACACAACAATAGAGGCCTGCACATTGAAATATTTTCTCATCTTAAGGAATGAATGGCTCTCGATCAGCCCTGTAACATGTAAAATGAGTAGGTTAGTTATGTCCAATACATCCACAAAAGAGCCAGGATAAAATAAACATGAGGAGTTGGATATCTTGGAAAAAATCTGTCATGGGTTTGGGTTAATCATCTCCAGAAGAAATTCAACTTGATGCTTGAAATGTTAGACTTCTCGGAGAAAGTAGTAAGCCCGAGGCACTGTTGATCTGAAGGAGTGCTCTCCATGGGTCAGATGTGCTCTGCTGGCAGAGTGCAAACCTAGTTCACAAGAAAGACCCTCTGAAATCTATGGCCGTGGTCTTTTAGTTTTCGCTCTTGGGCTTCACTTGCATCTCTATTCTAGCCCTTTTTTTGTTTAGTTTTTCCCTATGAATAAAGAACATGAACTAAAATATGTATCTAATTTCGATTCCATGTGTGCGTCTATCAAAACAGAGCATTCTACAGCCACATGTGAAGTGACACACATTTATTTTAAAAGAAAAAAAAGTCAGGTTAATGGAAAATACCATAATACATATTGTAAGAAATATTATTGACCAGATTATGTCTCAGGAGGAACTTGGAAGAAAAAAAAACACCCATACACACACTTCAAGCAAGACAGGGGCAGAAACCTTCACATTCTTTGCATCTGACCAGTATATGACCTGATAACTATTTCCTGTGCCTAGAAAAGGTTGCGACCTGGGTCGGGGAGAGCAAGATACAGATAATTTTAGAAACCGTTTAAAGCTGAATGAATTTTTACCGGGGGAGTACGGGGAGTACAACGTCTGGATTAATCCTTTAATGAATGAAGTGGTTCAACACTTGCATTTAACTAAGAATGGTTAAAAATAAACACAATGCTTGCTGCCATGTGCTCAAGTGCCAAAGGTTCAAGCTGGTTTTAAATAAAATAACACAAAATGGAAGGACTCTGTTTTACTAATGATTATTGTCAGATTAGAAGGCATATTTAATTCACATTGGATACTCTCTTCCTGTTTAGACTCTGATTAAAAAGAGAAATACTGTTCAGGAAAAAGTTTATTACCGGTTTACAAATAAAAATAATTTAAATGGCTAAGAAAACGACTGTTTCCGCTAGATTAAAGAGACGTGCTACATTTACCATTTCAACATTCAACTACTGGATAAAGTGATGAAAGTTGTATACCCAGCTTAGTATAAATTAAAGTAACCTACTACAGTAAATGTTCTTGTGTTTTGCCATTTCTTTTATTGCATTTATTATTGATGACCCCAGTTCAATGTGTTGTAGAGTGTTTGCTCTGTAGCCTATTCAGAGTTAGAGCACATGCTTATGTAACTTGTTTATAGCACAACAAATTCATATTGTGCTAACATTGGGATCTTGCAAGAATTAAGGCAATTCGTCCATTCATCATTATGATGCTATATTGTTAAAAAAAAAATGATTTTACTAAATATCATTATGTGTATAAATAGTATAGGTAGAACACAATATCAGTGTATAGGAGGGGGTAATTTTGTTTCCAGTATTAGGCACAATTAAAGATGCGTAACATAAATTGAAATTAGAATAAATAAAAGCATATAACCTTTTAATACTACTTTTGGGTTTAGTGTTTTTTTTTTTGCTCTAGTATTGAAGGATTATTCCAAATAAAAGTCTACACTACAAAAAAAAGGGATAGAAACAATAGAAGAACTCTAAAATATCTCAGTTGCAAGTTTGATAACTGTGCATTCATGGTAGTGGAAAGGACATGGAGTTGACACACATCTCATATTCTAGTTCTGTGTCTGTGAAGTTGTATAGTGCCTTCAAAAGCATGATCCGATTTAAACTACACTAACCCAGTTACACTTTCAGATGTTGCGTAGCTAGCATTCCACTGCTAATAAATCTTGTTAAATATGTAATTTGTCACATTCTAGTTATTTTGGTCAACATCTTTACATATTTATTTCAGATGTGATCAGTGTATGTCTAGAACTGTTTGTATCCTCTATACAATGAAACCTTTACACAGACATACAGTAGATATCAAGAGTTTTAGGTGTACGAAGTGTCCGGGGTTGTAATTTACCTAAAAATTATGTTTAAATGTGGCCTTGTTTCCATATTAAAAAGTGAGAATATGGAGAACCAACCGGTCACATGAAAAGTTTAATATGATAGTCTGATATTGCAAACTAAATTTGTTAAGGCCACTTTGATTAATATCCAATACAGCAGTATGTTTTATGGGACCAACCTACAGAATCAAGTAACACTTATCGCCACTAGTGATGTCCCGAATAGTTCGCTGGCGAATAGTTCCTGGCGAACATAGCTTGTTCGCGTTCGCCACGGCGAGCGAACATATGCGATGTTCGGTCCGCCCCCTATTTGTCATCATTGAGTAAACTTTGACCCTGTACCTCACAGTCAGCAGACACATTCCAGCCAATCAGCAGCAGCCCCTCCCTCCCAGACCCTCCCACCTCATGGACAGCATCCATTTTAGATTCATTCGGAAGCTGCATTCTTAGTGAGAGGAGGGACAGTGTAGCTGCTGCTGATTTTAATAGGGAAATCGATAGCTAGGCTAGTGTATTCAGTGTCCACTACAGTCCTGAAGGACTCATTTGATCTCTGCTGTAAGGACAGCACCCCAAAAAGCCCTTTTTAGGGCTAGAACATCAGTCTGCTTTTTTTTTTCCTGTGTAATCTAATTGCAGTTGCCTGCCTGCCAGCGTGTGTGTCAGGCTTACAGCGTATACTGTGCCCACTTGCCCAGTGCCACCACTCATATCTGGTGTCACAATAGCTTGCATTTAAAAAAAACACTTTTTTGACTGTAATATAATAGCAGTCAGTTTTCTTCACACGTGTGCGTTTCAGGGCCTGCCAGGGCACAGTGTCACACCAGTGCAACTCATATCTGGTGTAACGGTAGTGTACATTTAAAAAAAAAATAGAAATTTGACTGAAATAATAGCAGTCAGTTTCCTTCACACGTGTGCATTTCAGGGCTTGCCAGGGCACAGTGTCACACCAGTGCAACTCATATCTGGTGTAACAGTAATGTACATTAAAAAAAAACTAGAAATTTGACTGTGAAATAATAGCAGTCAGTTTCCTTCACACGTGTGCATTTCAGGGCTTGCCAGGGCACAGTGTCACACCAGTGCAACTCATATCTGGTGTAACAGTAGTGTACATAAAAAAAAACTAGAAATTTGACTGTGAAATAATAGCAGTCAGTTTCCTTCACACGTGTGCATTTCAGGGCCTGCCAGGGCACAGTGTCACACCAGTGCAACTCATATCTGGTGTAACAGTAGTGTACATTTAAAAAAAAACTAGAAATTTGACTGTGAAATAATAGCAGTCAGTTTCCTTCACACGTGTGCATTTCAGGGCCTTCCAGGGCACAGTGTCACACCAGTGCAACTCATATCTGGTGTAACAGTAGTGTACATTAAAAAAGAAAAACTAGGGGGCGTGGCTTGGAGGCCGAGGAAGATGGCGGCGTAAACCCGGAGCTCCTCAGCCGGCTCAGCTAACGATCCTCGTCACAGCACTAATACTGAGCAACCATGGGTAAAACACACCGGGCATCACACTCTGCCAAGCCCGCCGACACGCCGAAGGGTGCCAATCCCTCCTCCATGCGGCACTACCTGACGTCCCAAGCCGAAACGGCCTCTCAGGCCTCCAACGATTCGGAGGAGCCAGCCGTCTCCAGCCCAGCATCGCCACGCGGCGAACTTCAGGGACCGCAAACCCAGACACCCCCAGACTCCCAACCTGAGTGGGTGCAACTAATCCGGGCACTCCCGACCAAACAAGACCTGAAGGAGGCCAACTCAGGACTGCGGTCCTCCATTACGGCGGAGCTGCACTCCCTCAGAGAGGACATTCAGGGCCTACACACCAAGGTGGCGCAGCTGGAGGCGGACTGCGACCACCTGACGTCCACCCAATCTGCCTCTGCAAACACCCTGCGGAACCACACTGCTCAGATGCAGCAGATGGCCTTACACATAGAGGACTTGGATAACCGTGGCCGCAGACAGAACATCAGGGTGAGGGGTATCCCCGAAGAGACCGACCAAAACACACCTATCCGTGATACTCTCAGGGAACTATTCAACAGAATACTAGGCCGCCCGACTACAACTAACATTGACTTTGTCAGAGCTCACAGGGCGCTAAGACCGAGGGGTCCCCCGGAGGCCCCCCCCCCAGAGACACGATTTGCTGCCTGGCAGACTTCCAACTCAAGGAAGACATATTGCGCAAGGCACGAGGAATGGAGGGGATCACCCTACACGGAGCAGGGGTACAGCTCTACCCAGACCTCTCCCCGGCCACTCTGGCCTACCGGAGGGCAATGAAGCCCCTCACTAGAGCTCTTCAGGCTCAAAAGATTAGGTACCGATGGAACTTTCCAACTGGGTTACAGGCCATCACCGCGGAGGGCACATTTACAGTCCGACAACCCGAAGATCTTGCTGATTTAACCGTGGAGCTGCAACTCCCCCCCCATCCACATGGCCTGGCCGGACCCCGCCGCTTTTTACACCATGAACTCCAACACGCGGGGACCTCCACCCCTACCTCGCAGAAGCAGGGGCTCCCGCCAGCAAGCCACCAGGCTTTCGGGGACTGCACCATAAAAGCACTAGAGACGATCACAGCACATAACCGCAAGTAACATCCCGTGGGACTCTCACCTCACTCGGGGCAGCAGCCTCGTACGAACTCTATACGGACGCTTTGAGGCCTACATAGGCCAACATGTGGTAACTCAAGATGTCGGAGGGGGGTGGGGGGAGGGGGGACTGTTGGGTCACTGTACCGGTAGGGGTCCGTTTGCCCCGGCTTATTCCTCTCAGACTGGGGGGGAAGAAAAGAGAGGCCCCTCGTGAGGGGGTGACACCTATGGTCAATCCGGGCCCCGCTGGGGGAGGTTGGGAATGGGGACCCAACGGGGAGATACATTTAACCCTCAGCCCAGTGCCAGGCACGAATGCCATGAGACGCTTGGGGGACATGCCCCACCCCGACACCAGGGGGGGAGAGAGAGTGGTTCCGCCTGACTGGGCCCCGCCGCGGGGGCCCCGGTACGCCTGTGATGACCCTGGCGAGCAGGCGGGGGGGGCCCCGCCGGCGGGGCTCACTCATCCCTACACAGCCCAGACACGCACACAACTGCTGAGAGGGAACTGTAGACACTCTAGGCAGCCAGGTACGGTGGACCTAACTCACACCCCTGAAGCCATTCTCCATTAGCTAACCCGACACACACGACACTTGCCCCACTCATTGACTCAACCTGGCAACAACACACGAGGGAACGCCCGAAGAGGCCTAGAGATGAGGGGATTGCCCCGCGGGGGGATACAGAGGGGACCCGATCAGAGACAAGGGCATGCTCACCTGGAGGGGGGGAAAGGGGAGTGGGGAGGTGCAGCCCGAAAACTCTGAAAGGGGAACATGTATTATGGAATATGATGCTGATTTATGTACTGTTTAATTTGTTATTGCATAAGTTCTCATGCATGGTTGTTATGTTACGTTATGCTAAACTTGCTTCATTACACGACAGGCACTCATGTCCGGCCCACGGACACCCGACCCGGAAACACATTGACGAGGATCATACCAAGGACACGACTCCGGCAGACAGAGCCGAACTAGGAACTCACAGGGACCCGACGAGTAGAGACCGAAACACTACTCACAGGTACTCGCTAACCACGTGGACACGGGGAGGGCTGGACACACCCGGAGTCCCCTTACCTCCTCCTACAACCCCGTAGGACACAGCGACATTCAAAAGGTGAGTGGAATCCGCGGACCGTAGGAGCCCGCGGTCCTACCACTCCCCGTCGCTGACACCTCCTTGTCGCCCAAAAGGGACAAGAACATACACACACACATTCTCCCTTCCCCTACCCACTAGCCCCGCCCAGACGATCCCGACTGACGGAACACCCTCCCGGACACTAAGACCTGACTGATACCTACCCCGCTACACCATGACACAAAAGGCCCTCACACCGGAAGACCTCACCATCCTCTCCATCAATGCCAGAGGCCTCAACAAACCAGAGAGGCGCTCGGGGGCACTTAGGGACTTCCATACTAACAGAGCCTCTATTGTTCTGATACAGGAGACACATTTCAGGGAAGGAAGTAGGCCGAAACTGACCGACCACCACTTCCCGACGGGATACTATAGTGATTACCACGCAGGAAAATCTAGGGGCACGGCTATCCTGATTAGCAAGCGGGTCCCATTTGAAGAGGGAGGCCAGATGACAGACAGGGAGGGCAGATATTTATTCATAAGGGGCACGATCGCAGGCCAGGCCTACACCATCGCAAACATCTATGCTCCTAACCACGGGCAACACAAATTCCTAGCGAATACTCTCAAAAAACTACAGACTTTCACAGAGGGAATCCTCATAATTGGGGGCGACCTAAACGTAGCACTCCATCCACACTGGGACTCATCCACTGGCACATCCCGCGTACCGACACAACACCTCAACCAAATTAAATCCCTTTTAACACGCCACAGACGGATAGACTGCTGGAGAGCCCACCACCCCGACGAGAAGGACTACACCTTCTTCTCACACCCACACAACGCATACTCCAGGCTGGATTATTTCTTCACCTCACATTACCACCTACCACTGACACGCGGCGCGGAGCATGGAACGGCGACATGGTCGGACCACGCACCCGTGACCCTGACACTTGCATCCCCCCTCTATAGACCGAGGCTCTCTAAGTGGAGACTCAACGACTACTTGCTCACCAGACCGGACCTAACAACAGACATAGGGGCACAACTAAAAGACTACTTCAGGACAAACCCGACCGAACAGACGTCACCGACCATTAGGTGGGAGGCACATAAAAGCGTGGTCCGCGGACACTTCATCAGACAGAGTGCCACCCTTAAAAAACAGACTGACCACCAAATGAAAGAGGTGGTGACAGAGATACAAAGACTAGACTCCCTCAATAAAAAAGCACAACATCAAACACACCAGACGACACTGCTACAATTACGACGCGAATTGACCGGCCTCCTCCACAGGAAACACCACAGAGACGCGGTCAGACATAAAGCCTTTTTCCTACTCCATGGTAACAAGAGTGGAAAACTGCTGGCGAGAATGCTCGCCAAACGGAGACAGATGACATACATTGACAAAATGAGAGACGCGAAAGGCACCCTGCAGCGCCTACCCTCCAAAATCTCAGACATAATAAGGGGATACTACTCCGACCTATATGCCCTCCCACAGCCCCACTCGGATACGGCGAAAGCCGGCCTACGAGAGAAAATCAATAACTACTTGACAGCACACACCCTCCCGACAATCGATACAGATGCATCCAACAGACTAGACGAACCCATCACAATGGACGAGCTAACTCGGGCCATCAAAGGGACGAAACAGGGCAAAAGCCCGGGACCAGACGGGTTACCACTGAAGTATTACAAGACGTTTGCTGACCACCTATACGCCCCCCTACTAGACGCATTAAATGCCGTACGAGAGGGACACCACCTCCCCAAACAATCATTGACTGCACATATCACCCTCATCCCGAAAGGCGACAAAGACAGAGACCAATGCGGTAATTTCAGACCGATTTCACTCATCAACTGTGACGTTAAACTGCTAGCGAAAATCCTAGCCACGCGCCTCCAAACCCACATCCCCCACCTGATACATTCAGACCAGGTGGGATTTGTCACGGGCCGCGAGGCTAGGGACAACACAGTCAGGGCACTGACCCTTATTCATAGCCAGGGCAAGCACAACGATGGCCTTCCCTTGCTATCCACGGACGCAGAGAAGGCCTTCGACAGAGTTAACTGGCAATACATGTTCCAGACACTGACGCACTTGGGGCTGGGACCGCACTTCAGGGGCTGGATTGAGGCGCTATATGACGGACCCACGGCACATGTTATCGTTAACGGGGCAGTGACGAGGGAGCTGACGATCCATAACGGCACAAGACAGGGGTGTCCCCTGTCCCCCCTTTTATTCGTACTGGCGCTCGAACCCTTCCTTACTCATGTGCGGCATGATGCGGACATAAGGGGTATCACGAAAGGTGACACACAGCATAAGGTGGCGGTGGCTGTTCTTTGTCACCCACCCAGAGGTCTCGCTCCCGAACATCCTGAAAGCATTCCGGGAATACGGGGCAATATCCAATCTTAAAATTAACTACTCAAAGTCCTACGCCCTGAATATTAACATACCCGAAACCAGGGCCGCCCCACTGAGACAGAGCCACACGTTCCAATGGGCAGACCAGAAGATCCAATACCTAGGTACATGGCTGACCAAGAACACCAAAGCCCTGTATGGGGCAAACTTTGCCCCCCTATTAGATAAATTTAGACGGGACCTGTCAGATTGGGCATACCCGCACATATCCTGGTTAGGCAGGATCCAAGTTATTAAAATGAATTTTCTCCCGCGCCTACTGTACCTTATGCAAGCCCTCCCAATCACTATCCCCAGATCTTTCTTTACCACCCTGAGACAAGCGATGGGTAGATACATCTGGAACCGAAGAAGGCCGAGAGTTAGGATGAACACACTGACTCTGCCCAAGGACAGGGGAGGCTTGGCTATGCCGGATCTCGCCCTGTACTACGAGTCCTGCCACCTCCAAAGAGTCATGGAGTGGACAAAGGGAAAGGTACTCAAGAGCTGGAAGACCGTGGAAGAGGTGGAGGCGGGGAGACCGCTATCCACTCTGCCTTGGCAGGTGGGGGGGGGGGCGGGGGGACAATACTCACCCTACACAGCCGCGACACTGCAGGTCTGGAAGAGGGTGGCAAAAAGATGCAGACTTGCGCCCCACCCGTCCCCTCTCCTTCCCCTGACCCACAACGACAGCTTCCCACCTGGCTCGGACCCTAACTCATTCAGAGACTTGATACACCACAAAGCCCCCAAACTACACCACTTACTCGACGGGCCTGACTGCAAGACGCTACCAAACCTATTGGAGGGAGCCACCCCCACACTACTACACCACTTTAAATACAGACAACTACGTAGCTACATACGAACCCTCCCGGGAGGCATAGCCTTGACAAGGGAACCCACTACGTTCGAACGACTGTGCCTAGACCCAAACCCTCAACCGCACGGGATCTCACTCATCTATTCCTCACTTCAAAGGGAAACCCCGACAGAAAAACCGAAATTCATGGGGAAATGGGAACAGGCGCTAGGTAAGACATTCACAGACGGAGACTGGGAGGATATGTGCTATCTAGTGCATCACTGCTCAGTCTTTAGCAAGACGCAAGAGACAGCCTTTAAGCTACTTACAAATTGGTACTGCACCCCAGCCGCTCTCCACGCTATGAACCCAGAACACTCAGAACTCTGTTGGAGATGCAACACAGAGATAGGCACCACACTTCACCTTTGGTGGGACTGTAGGGCCATCCGACCCTTCTGGAATGGCATACACAGTCTCCTCCACACGTTCTCCGATGCACCACCACCCTTCACACCCGAAGCCATGCTCCTACACCATACGCAGACTCCCAGATCACGGTACAAAAAATCCTTAACCATACGAATCCTAAACGTAGCCAAACAGGTGCTTCCACAATTCTGGAAGCAGACAGCCACCCCACCACTGACGGCCTGGTTCTCCCAAATGGAAGAACTCAGGGCAATAGAAGAACTCAACATGAGCGCCGCTAACGCTTCCGACAAATACCTAGAAATTTGGGCCCATTGGCTATTAACGACCACCAAACCAGACTTCACACAAAGACTACAATACGAGACCCAAGCAGAGGTAGACGGTGACACCCCCCCCTGACGGAGACCGACCCCACACGGACTGGACCCCTACCCAACCCCCTCACACTACACACGCTCACTACCACAGGACACATGAAACAAGACACCCAGATGACCTACGGGACATCGAGACATAGGTCTGCGATACACAGTACACGAATCTGACTTGGGCACATACGCCTTAGGACGTGACCTAGACATGGGATCTGACCATCCCGACTCACCACTATGCTGCAATTTTACGAAGCATGTCAGTCTAAACATGTATGGACCTGCGTGTCCACCCTACTAATTATCGAAGCATGCGAAAATAACGTATTTCTATTACAAGCTCATCTTCACTCAGGGGACCTGCGCGTCCCACAGTTCGAAACTTTTAATGTTGTAATGTGACCTGCGAGTCGCCAATTCTGCTCACGAGACCAATCGATGGTAACCAAGCGAAAATGTGGGACCTGCGAGTCCCGATTGCATCGTTTACCACTGAAAACTGAAAAATTCTATAAAAATATATTTACAAAAAAGAAAAACTAGAAATTTGACTGTGAAATAATAGCAGTCAGTTTCCTTCACACGTGTGCGTTTCAGGGCCTGCCAGGACACAGTGTCACACCAGTGCAACTCATATCTGGTGTAACAGTAGTGTACATTTAAACAATAAATACAATTTTGACTGTAATAGATTGAATAGCAGTTAGTTGTCTGCAAGCGTGTGTGTCAGGCCTACAGCGTCTACTCTGCCAACTTCTGCCAGTGTACAGTGCCACTCATATCTGTTGTCACAGTAGCTTGCACACATAGTACCACTAATCGAAAAAAAAATTACAGGCAGAGGCAGGCCACCCCACAGGGGCCGTCGTGGTCGTGGTGCTGTGATTCCCTTTGGCCCTAGAATAATGCCCAGTGTTCAGAGGCCACGTACCCTGAACTCGAAAAGTTCTGAGGACATAGTTGACTGGCTAACACAGGCCACCCAATCTTGTACAGCTTCCGCTCGGAACCTTGATGCACCATCCTCCTCCAGCTTAGCTTCGGGCACCTCTCAAGTTACCACTCGCCCGCCTGACGCCACCACCAACACTAGCACCACAGCCGCTTCACTTGATCTGTTAGTGGAGTTATTTACACATCAGTTGGAAGAAATGAGTGATGCGCAACCATTATTGCCAGAGGATGTAGATAACAGGGATATGTCTCAGTCAGGCAGCATTACACACATGGACGTACGGTGTGATGATGATAATGTTGTACCCGCTGCTGCTTCCTTTGCTGAGTGGTCAGATACAAGTGAAGCGGTTGATGATGACGATGCATCCGTGGATGTCACGTGGGTGCCCGCTAGAAGAGAAGAAGAACAGGGGGAAAGTTCAGATGGGGAGACAGAGAGGAGGAGGAGATGAGTTGGAAGCAGGGGGAGGTCGTCGCAAGGAGCTAGTGGCACAGTCAGACAGCATGCATTGGCACCCGGGGTCAGCCAGACAGCACGCCAATCAACGCATGCTGTTGCCACCACCAGAATGCCGTCATTGCAGAGCTCAGTGTGGCATTTCTTTTGTGTGTCTGCCTCTGATAACAGCGATGCCATTTGCAACCTGTGCCAAAAGAAACGGAGTCGTGGAAAGTCCAACACCCACCTAGGTACAACTGCTTTGCGAAGGCACATGATCGCACATGACAAACACCTATGGGATCAACACATGAGTACAAGCAGCACACAAACTCAAAACCGCCATCCTCCTCCTGGTCCAGCATCTTCAGCCACGTCAACCACTGCTGTCCTCCTTGCCCCTCTCAACCATCCGCCACTCCGTCTCTCGCCTTGAGCAGTTCCTGCTCATCTGCCCACAGTCAGGTGTCTGTCAAGGACATGTTTGAGCGTAGGAAGCCAATGTCACAGCTGGCAGCTGGCTTGTCTGAACTCTTAGCCCGCCAGCTTTTACCATACAAGCTGGTGGAGTCTGAGGCATTCCAAAAATTTGTAGCTATTGGGACACCGCAGTGGAAGGTACCCAGACGAAATTTCTTTGCACAAAAGGCAATCCCCAACCTGTACTCGATTGTGAAAAAGGAAGCAATGGCATGTCTGGCACACAGTGTTGGGGAAAGGGTCCATCTGACCACTGATGCCTGGTCTGCAAAGCATGGTCAGGGCACTTATATTACCTACACTGCGCATTGGGTAAACCTGCTGACTGCTGCCAAGCATGGAATGCGTGGCTCTGCAGAGGAGTTGGTGACACCGCCACGACTTGCAGGCAGGCCTGCTGCGACCTACTCTACTCCTAATCCATCCTCTTCCATAACCTCCTCGGCTGAGTCCTCTCCTACTGCTGCGTCTTGCTCCACATCAACGGCACCCCCCCAGCTCCCCAGGTACTATTCCACATCCCGGATACGGCAGTGTCACGCCGTCTTGGGGTTGACTTGCCTGAAAGCAGAGAGTCACACCGGACCACCACTCCTGTCCGCCCTGAACGCACAGGTGGATCAGTGGCTGACTCCGCAGCAACTGGAGATCAGCAAAGTGGTTTGTGACAACGGAAGAAATTTGTTGGCGGCATTGAATTTGGGCAAGCTGACACATGTGCCGTGCATGGCACATGTGTGTAATCTGATCGTAAAACACTTTGTGCATAAGTACCCAGGCTTACAGGACGTCCTGAAGCAGGCCAGGAAGGTGTATGGCCATTTCAGGCGTTCCTACACGGCCATGGCGCACTTTTCAGATATCCAGCGGCGAAACAACATGCCAGTGAGGCGCTTGATTTGCAACAGCCCGACACATTGGAATTCAACACTCCTAATGTTCGACCACCTGCTCCAACAAGAAAAAGCCGTTAACTACTATTTGTATGACAGCCTCTGCGGAGCTGGGAATTTTTTTGCCACGTTACTGGACGCTCATGCGCAATGCCTGTAGGCTCATGCGTCCTTTTGAGGAAGTGACAAACCTAGTCAGTCACACCGAAGGCACCATCAGCGATCTCATACCATTTGTTTTCTTCCTGGAGCGTGCCCTGCGAAAAGTGCTGGATCAGGCCGTAGATGAGCGTGAAGAGGAAGAGTTGTGGTCACTATCACCACCAGAAACAGCCTTATCAGCATCGCTTGCTGGACCTGCGGCAACGCTGGAAGAGGATTGTGAGGAAGAGGAGTCAGAGGAGGAATGTGACTTTGAGGAGGAGGAGGAAGACCAACCACAACAGGCATCCCAGGGTGCTCGTTGTCACCTATCTGGTACCCGTGGTGTTGTACGTGGCTGGGGGGAAGAACATACCTTCAGTGAGATCACTGAGGACGAGGAACGGGACATGAGTAGCTCGGCATCCAACCTTGTGCAAATGGGGTCTTTCATGCTGTCGTGCCTGTTGAGGGACCCTCTTATAAAAAGGCTGAAGGAGAACGACCTGTACTGGGTGTCCACGCTACTAGACCCCCGGTATAAGCAGAAAGTGCCTGAAATGTTACCGAATTACCGCAAGTCGGAAAGGATGCAGCAGTTCCAAAATAAATTAAAAAGTATGCTTTACACAGCGTATAAGGGTGATGTCACAGCACAACTGGAATCTAACAGGGGAAGAGGTGAAAGTAATCCTCCTCCTCCCACGACCACGCCGGCAAGGACAGGACGCTTTACAGACGTGTTGTTGATGGAGGACATGCAGAGCTTTTTAAGTTCTACGCATCACCACAGCCCTTCGGGGTCCACCCTCAGAGAACGACTCGACCGACAGGTAGCAGACTACCTCGCCTTAACTGCAGATATCGACACTCTGAGGAGCGATGAACCCCTTGACTACTGGCTGTGCAGGCTTGACCTGTGGCCTGAGCTATCCCAATTTGCGATAGAACTTCTGGCCTGCCCCGCTTCAAGTGTCCTGTATGAAAGGACCTTCAGTGCAGCAGGAGGTATTGTCACTGAGAAGAGAAGTCGCCTAGGTCAAAAAAGTCTAGATTATCTCACCTTTATTAAGATGAATGAGGGATGGATCCCGAAGGGACTGACAGTGGGCGATACATTCGACTAAAAAAGGCCTGATGAGGGGGACGTAACAGGGATTAAACTGATAAGAATAGTACTACTTAACACACCACTCTTATCTGGTGGCACATTAGATTGCACGCGCAGTGCCCCAAATTTGAAGTAGGAGGACCAACCAAGCATCTTTTTCCATCTCCCGGTTCCTAAAATCGATGCCATATACACGTCCCCTGATAGGGGACGTAACAGGGATTAAACTGATAGAAATAGTACTACTTAACACACCCTATAATAACGCAGAGAGAGGCAACGCAGAGAGAGGAGTCTGAAGAAGAGTCCGAGGAAATTGGCTTTGTACGTGGCTGGGTGAAGGAAGAGACCTTCAATGACATCAGTGAGGACAAGGAACAGGACATGGCTAGCTTGGTATCCAACCTTGTGCAAATGGGGAGTTTGCGGTTGTGCAAATGGACTGTTTGCGGTGCGTTAAACGGGGAGTTTGGTCTGTCACTGTGGAGCGGGTGTAACCCTTACACTACCTGATCGATACAACATCATACCTGATGTTTTAAAGCACGTTATTCCAAGCAATTTAGGAATGTTAGGTGATTTATGCCCTTTATGGATTAAAACCAGACTCTGCATCAACTATGTAATTTTCCATGGGAGTTTTGCCATGGATCCCCCTCCGGCATGCCACAGTCCAGGTGTTAGTCCCCTTGAAACAAATTTTCCATCACTATTGTGGCCAAAAAGAGTCCGTGTGGGTTTTAATATTCGCCTGCCTATTGAAGTCTATGGCGGTTCGCCCGGTTCGCCCGTTCGCGAATATTTGCGGAAATTCGCGTTCGCCATTCGCGAACGGAAAATTTTATGTTCGCGACATCTCTAATCGCCACATCCACCTAACAAATAAAGGTAACCAAACAGGCACTAACGTATCCCTGCAAGCTTTTTTCAGAGAATTGCCAGGTAGTGCTCCATAGTAATCTTTCAAAGGTAATTAAACGATCAAGTGTCTGTGAAAAATATCCGCATTTGCTGGTATGACATGGGTGATGCAACATTTGATAGTAGTGTTGATAGAGACAACATATAGCTGATAAGAAAATAAGTATTTTTAGTCTCCAACAGATAATGGTGGCAGATATAGTCAGCAGGTAGAACTATAGATTATAATAGATTGACAACTGGCTTGCATTTTCACTATTTTCTGAATGTTCCTATTTGTACATATAACGGAATGCTATCAGTACTCCTTATTAGTACTCCGTACTAAAATTGTGCCAATATGATGTCTATATTTCAGTCAAAGATTTGTAATCTTGTTAACTATACCTTATAGACTTAACGATGCAGTGTCCTTGCAGTGAGTTAGATAGGTCTATAACTAAAATGTGTTTAGAATAAATAAAACCTATTGGAAGTGTTCATTTTAGATATAACTTAAATAATTGGGATTATAAATGCCTGGATTATTATTATTATTATTATTATTATTATTGCCATTTATATAGCGCCAACAGATTCCGTAGCGCTTTACAATAAATTAAAGTAGATTAAAGTAGGATATGTGTATTTTACATTTGCCATAGAGGAAAATGGGTGGTTGTGTTTTATTTTTATTTATTTATTTATTAATTTAAAAAAAAAATGTATATAAATACTAGTGCACGCTTTGCAAGCTGTCCATAAACCAATAGTATCAGAAACCATTTTGTGATAAATATTTTTTATGAATTTTTTGCTATATGTATTTACAGAAATATATTTTACAGTTTACATAGACCTACAGAAGACAGACAAAATAAAATTATGCATTACAAAAAAAAATATTGTCATGAGTGGTTTTGGAGACATGTTATCCAAGTGATTGGAGGTTGAGTAGTTTATGTATATCTCCAGACCCCCTCGATGGCATATTTTCACCATAACACAAGTTTCACCATTACTTTTGTTTTGTATTACATGATTTTCAGGCACACTTGTTGGAACCCCTTTTTAGTCTTTACTTATGGCATCTGCCTGAAAACCACCATTCATTTTCTCCCTCTCTACCTATATATATAGGTAGGTAGAGAGGGAGTTTTGTTTTGCTCACATGTAGGCAGAGTATCTCCCCAGCCCATTGCAAGGTATATATATATATATATAAACCTTGCAATGGGCTGGGGAGATACTCTGCCTCTCTCCATAGTCTTTCACCCTACATGTGAGCAAAACAAAACTAATTAAATAGACCATACAAGCATGTAACACCTTTATACTTAAAGCCTCTAGGTTACTGGTTCGTGAAACAGTTCTAATTGCTTTGACATAAAGAGGGGTTTCCTGGCAGCCCAACTCCACCCCTTTACTAGGGACATAATAATAATGAAGTTAATTTAATCAATTCCAAAGATAGTGTTGCACTCAGGAGACCAAATGATGACAGCTGCCACTCCTGGTGCACCATTGAAGGGATCCACAGTCCCTTAGAAATCAAAGGCTTCAGAATGTGGGGCAATTAGTGGTAGGTTATTGAGGGTCAGAAGGGCAAAATCATATACAATGTTTTGGTTTTAAGTCTTAATCATCTGTACAGAATACTAGACAATAATAACTATATATATATTTATTGCTTTTATATATATATATATATATATATATATATATATATATATATATATATATATATATATATATATATATATATATATATATATATAAAAAGCAATAAAGGGAGCACACTTCATTCAAGTGAAACAAAAGTATTTACTGCATTCTGACCTCTCTTTTACTCCCCATGTCCAATCGATAGTCAAATCCTGTCGCTTCCAACTCAAGAACATAGCGCGCATCCGCCCATATCTAACGCCAGACGCAGCTAAGATACTGGTTCATGCTGTTGTTCTCTCTCCCCTCGACTACTGCAATCCCCTTCTCACCGGTCTTACATGTTCCCAGCTTGCACCGCTGCAATCTATAATGAATGCGGCTGCAAGGCTTATTTTCCTGTCCAGTCGCACCTCCCACGCCTCCACGCTCTGTCAGTCCCTGCATTGGCTTCCAGTTAGATATAGGGCCCAATTCAAAATTCTGGTGCTTGCTTACAAATCCCTACATAATGCTGCTCCAACATACCTATCCTCCCTCATACACAAGTATGTCCCGTCGAGACCCCTGCGCTCATCCCAAGACCTACGCCTATCCTCTGCCCTGATCCCCACCTCTGACGCTCACCTTCAAGACTTCTCCAGGGCTGCACCTATTCTGTGGAACTCCCTTCCCTCCTCAATCAGACTTTCACCCAGCCTCCACTCCTTCAAAAAATCTTTGAAAACTCACTTCTTCATTAAAGCGTATCAATTACACTGTCAGCAGGTTTCTCATCCCCCACCCCATGACTCCTTTCCTGCAACTGTCAAAAATGACCTACCAAGCACTCAATGAACCCTTCTCTAACAAACTATTTAATCCCCCTACTTTAACCCTTTGTGTCACTATACGCCACTCCCTCTAGCATGTAAGCTCATTGAGCAGGGCCCTCAACCCCCTCTGTTCCTGTGCGTCCAGTGGTCTGATCTCAATCATGTGTCTGTTAGTCCACCCATTGTACAGCGCTACGGAATTTGTTGGCGCTATATAAATAATAAAATAATAATAATAATTCCAAAAGAATATATAAACTGTGGTTAACAGAAATCAACGTTTCGACCTTCCTGGGTCTTTATCAAGATCATGCTACTGGGTGCTACTGGGACCACAATACAAAATACACAAACCAGTACCCTGTAATGTATGCATGTTTAGGTGAGTGCAGCCCTTCTGACTTTGTTTATAATTATGGGATTCTAGGCCAACCCCCCGCGTTTTGCATCCCTCCCTGTCACAGGTGTCTCGTTCCAGGATCCTATTTAGCCTTGACTTGCAGAGAGTCCCAGTAAGGAAGCATTTCCCAAGTAAGTGGATTAATCTCATAAGAGCAAGCATTAGGTGGTAGTGTAGGACCTGCCAAGAATGGGGTACTTTGATGCAGTTGGCAGGGTTATGCAATGTATGATCATATAATGTAACCAAACCCCCATTATTTTTTACCTAGGTGAGGTGTTTTTAAGTAGTACTATTTAGGATTTGAAATCATTGTTTAGTTGATAAGTGAGTGCACTGGTTTGTGTAAAGGACCACTCTAGTGCCAGGAAAACATACTCGTTTTCCTGGCACTAGAGTGCCCTGAGGGTGCCCCCACTGAAAAAACCCTGGTGAGGTCTCCATGCTTGCCCCCTGCTCCTTGATTAGCAGGGCTTTGCCAGCTGCCCAGCACAGGTCACTGTGTGTAGAAACTGCAGCATGAGATGGAGATGTCCCTCTCATGCTGCTGATGTCAGTAGTGACGTCAGCAGAGGGAATCCCTGAGGTGGGATTATGGTTATGTTTTAGGAGTATGGGTTGGAAAATGGTTTGGATTAATTGTTGCATTGTAGGCTGGATTAAGGTTTGGATTTAGGGGCAAGATTAGGGCGTATGTATACATGTAGGGTATCATTTTAAACAACAACAGTAGCAGAATACAAATATGGTGTGTATGCAGTAGTTGGTTACACTTAGTCTGTGAATTTCCCCCAAATGTGTGGGTGGGAAAAAAACACAAAATATTAAATATTTTGATTTAGGTGTGTGCTAAAAGAATTACATGAAATATGTAAAAATTTACTTTGTTACATACCCGGAGAGATGTACTTTCTACAAATATATGCTTTTGTGTAGTGATTTTGGAGTCTGTGACTACTATAAAAGTTGTAATCTCCTGCCAAATTGCATGCCAAATTTTTGCAAAGTTGTAGCTTTAAAATCGTAATTCACTACCTTCAGTATTTGTTTTATAACTTCTAAAAATGTATTGGGATCCCAGACATTTGGGCATTTTAACAAATCACATTTAATATTTTATTATGTAAGCTCATTGAGCAGGGCCCTCAACCCCTCTGTTCCTGTGCGTCCATTTGTCTGGTTACAATTACATGTCTGTTAGTCCACCCATTGCACAACGCTACGGAATTTAAGGGTGGTATAAAAATAATAATAATAATAATAATAATGTATACACATTGGGAATCAATAGAAAAAGCTATTTCTCCTTTAAAAAATGTATAATGTGTATGGGGGCATTTAAAGGGACACTCCACTGCCCAAATAAAAAATAAATAAAAATCACTAATTAGAGATATACCCTAAATTAAAACTTGCATGCATTTAATTATGCATTTTCTAATTGGGGTAAATCTAAAAATAGCTTGGAAAACCACTGTTCTCCTGTCAGTCGCCTTTGCAAACCCTCGCCTTCTAACCCCACCCAAACTTTCTATGGCTGTCCAATCACAGACTTCCCAATGCAGCTCCCAATGAGCAGTCTATGCAAGGCAGGTGCTCTGGGCAATTTCTGCCTCTTGAGTTTAGCTCCACTGAGCCAACAAAACCAGGAAGTAACAGGACCAGTTGTCTACTTGAAAGCCAAGTGGGTGTTGCTTATAAAAGTGCCAATTTCTATTGATATCTGTACTTTTTGCAAAATTAAAAAGAGTGCACACACTTCACGCAGAAAGCTTTTCAGCAAGCTAAAGTGCTTTAGGAGTTTGGAGTGTCCTTTTATACCGAAAGGGGTGAATTATGGTAGAATGAATGCAAGTCAAGTGCCAAAAAGTCCCTGGTCACAAACGTGTCTCATCTCAAAATTTTATTTTAATTTATTTTAATTTAATTTAATTTTATTTTATTTTTCGTTTTTTTGGTTGATTTTTGTTTTATTTTGCAGTCAGGTGGTTTTAAATCTATTAAGTTATTTGATCTTTGAAGCTGGTGTTTCTGTTTTTTAGTGAGTGAGTGTGCTGGATTCTGTATAATGTATGATGTATGCATGTTTAGGTGAGTGCAGCCTTTATGGTTTCATATGTAACCAGTTTAAAAAGGTAAGAATATGTGTGATGTTTCTGTTACACATGCTGTTTAAATATGTGCTTTTTCATTTTTTCTTAATGGTTTATAGTTTTAATCTGATAGAAGAAAATGTAATGTAAGCAAAAATGTATACATGTGCCCTGGCGGACTGCCAGAAGAGGAAACAAAATACACTGTCATTCAGATGGTTATCAGAGCCGTCTTCTTCCTTGGCTTTTTAGGTTAAAATCTGACAGCATTTGCTTTGCAATTCTATAAACACTTTGGAAAATCAGTGATTTATCTTTGTTCTGTCTGTGGATGGCAGCTCTGGCTTTAAGTAGTCACAATAAACAGGAAAGAAATGAGCAGTCACTTTCACATTGGACATATAAGTGGATTGAACTTGATGTTAAGTTGCTTGACAGGGTTCTGAAGAGCTGACTGAGTGGCTTAGTCATTTTCTCAGAATTCGAAACTACTGCTACTCCTCACTGCTATTTAACGAGTTTTAGAAGTGTGCCAGTATTGTGTTTTCTTTTCACTAAAAAAATAGCAGAATACCTAACTTTCTTTTCTAATTTTTTTTTTTATTAGCTATGTGAATGTGGGTTTGTGGGTTGTGTCTGCACAAGACACAAATCCCATCCCCGCAACACTTTCTTAACCATACACTCCCAAATTAAAGTTTGTCTTCCTGGATATTGCTCAGTCTTTTTTTTCCCATTTCATCTGTCCACTAGGAGGTGAGATTATGGGTTTTAGGAGTGTGGGTTGGATTAGTTGTTGCATTGTAGGTTGGATTTAGGGGCAAGATTAGATTTAACATTGGGTTTCCCCCATTGTATTTCATTTTTCCATTTTATCTGTTTTGGTTTTTTTTCTTTTATTTTATGTTTCCTTTGTAAATCACGGTCATTCAGAATGTTTTACGATCGTGAAGACTTTATCTCTTATCCGCATCTTTCTCTCGTGGTCCTGCTCAAACCTTATGGTCTCTGTCTCCATCTATATTTTGTTAATTTTCCTTGTTTGTCAATATACTTACCCAGTTCTGTGAACTTTATCACTTTCTCTCATCTTTGACTGTCTCCCAACATGCATGTTATACATTGCCTTGTGTGTAGGTAGAGGGTAACTGTATATGGACATAAACCTTTACCATTGATACGCAACCATTTATTACCAAAATGAAACACATCAGACTTGCTTTGGAGTAAATAGGCCACAGCTTTATTATAAATATATAAATATTAAAACTTCAACTTTAACAAACATTATATACATCATTACTGTGTAAATAGATACGTCACTGAGTACCATCATGCCAACCAAAAATGACTTAGGGAAGCTGCCCCTTCCCCCCCCTTGTTCCAACTAGTACAAAGCCTTTTGTTGGGCCTTTTATGACATAATGCTAACCACTAGCCCTTTATTGGCTCAGTGGGCACGTCCGTAATCCATAACTGTATATGAGGTTAGGGGAGGTCCAACCCCCGGTTGACAATGGCCATATACCACCACAGACCCACTGTGTGTCCACAAGCCCACACTGCTCCCTCCACGCCCGCTGGTCCAACACATGCTCACTGGGCAACCAAGCTGTGATAGACAAAAAACACAGACGAACAAACATGAAACACATAAGGGGATGGAGGGTGGGAAACTGTTCCCAACTGATAATTAAGATGGCTACTATCCCGTAGTATGGCAACCTATTAATACTACCCCACCCATCTACCCCCTACTACTCCACCCACAGTCCCAGGACCACTTTACCACATTCCTCTGTATACACTACCCTCACACTCACATGTCTCTGTTCTGCCTAGGCCTTGCCTGGCTCCTCATGGTCTTGAGTGTAGGTAGAGGGTAACTGTGTATGGGCATAAACCTTTACCATTGATACCCAACCATTTATTTCCAAAATTCCACCACACCAAAGCCATGGCCTCCTCCAATGCATCCTGCAATGCTAAGTTAAACAGATTCAGTCCTACCTCTGTCAGGTGGACCCCATCACTCCTAAAATACATAGCCGCTTTACGCTCAAAGATGTGATGACGCACCATGAGCACCCCCCACATTCCCCTCTCAAACTTTGAAACCTGCTTGTTAAGCTTAATTCTACCCAGTTCCAGATCCCTGGGGTCTCTTGCTCCCTACAATAGTTCCGTGAGAGCACCTCAGACCACAGGCATACTCTTGAGAATCTGAGCCAGAGCTCAACCAATTCTTTCTGGATCATCTCCCCCAGATCCCAATAGTGCCAAGATCGTTCCCCCCAGCATGAATCAGGATAACATCAGGAGCACCGAACAGGCTGGAGAAACGGACCAATTGAGGCAACAGGTGCACCCACCGCATCTCCCGGGTACCGAACCAACAGACTTCTGCCACCGCTGGCAACAGGCTCAGTAGTAGTCCCTCGGGACAAACTGCAGCCCTCTGTTGCGCCCAATGAATATATGAATGGCCGATGACCCATACTCGCTTTCTGGCATCTATAACGACAAATGGGGAAATGGAATCAGCCCAGTTTACGAACATCGGGGTAACCTCCCAGATTCCCATCTCCCAAGCCTCTGGATAACTTCCCCTGCCAACTCCAGGTGAGATGCTTCTGTGGCAGCCCCTATCCTAAAGGAGTGCCCCCCAAACTCTGCACTAGGCAGCCCCAAAACCTCCAAAGCCATGCAGAAAAACCTGGGAGGAAACTGGCATCCCTGTGAACCAGCTAAGGACCCCCGCCCGCTGGGTGAACCTCCAAAAAGGCATGAAGACAAGCCAAAGGACAGACCTTAGAGCTAGGGATGCTACGTAACGTGACCCACGTCCCTTGTCCAAGAACGTCCATCTTGGACTTCCTATTCAAAAATCTCATTGCATCCGCTTCTCCAAAGACATCCCCAAATAACCGATTTGGAAGGACTCACAAGCTCACCTACCCAGTGATGTCTAAAACCTTGGTGAGCTTAAACCAAAAGCTCTGTCCAGACAACTTCCCAGACACCGCCGAGGTGGAGCAGCCTGAGGCCTCCCAGAAACAAATTAGCTGTAACAAACCCTGCACACTCCACTCAGCATCGGACCGGAAACCCCCGAGCTGCCTCTCGAATTCCACCTATTCGCTCCATGCCTTGCCATAACGCTGCCAAGTAGCCTCCGAGACCGAACCCCGAATCCAACACCTGATTCGGTCAGCCCAAGGCCCCACAGGTGCCGCAGCAGCCGAACCACCAGAGGAAAGGAAGCAGACAAATTGTTGATGGCGTGCACTGCCCCCATATTTTTACAGTGGAAGACCACCCTGCGATCCTTGAGGAGATCACCCCAGATCTCCACTGCCACCACGATAGGAAAAAGCTCCAGGTCAACACCGCCGAAGTCCAAGCTTCAGCACACTAATGGGCCCCAAAGACGACCCCAAAACCCAACGCACCTGCGGCATCTGTGAACAGATGGAGCTTGGAATTGGACACCTCAGGCACCTGCCAGTATGAACGACCATTAAGACGGACCAAACCACCAAGACATTGCGCAATGGACAAGTGATATGCACATAATGATGGCGGCGATCCACCCCAGCGGTCGCCGCTGCGAATCACCAATTAAACACCCTTCCCATAGGAATAATCCAGCATGCAAATTGCAGCTTACCCAGGAGCGACTGCAGGTGTCGCAACTGAATCTTCCTGATAGACATGGCAGCAAAGACCAAGCCGCGCAGTTCCAAAACCTTATCCACCATTTCCCAGCAACCGAATCAAGCTCAATGCCCAAGAAGCTCAGACAGGTAGAGGAACCCACCGTCTTATCAGGGGCAAGCAGGACCCTGAAGAACCGAGAGACCGCTTCCAGGTCGGAGAAGGGTGTGAACGACATTCGAACCAGCCGGACCAACAGACAAGAAGTCATCCAAATAATGCAAAAGCGAGTTGCACACTGCCTCTTCCCGCACCACCCATTCCAGAAATGTACGAAAACATTCTTAATAGAAGCAGGAAATAGAACAACCCATGGGCAAACATAGGTCCACGGAATAACTGCCCTGGAAGAAACAACCCAACAGATGATGGCAGTCCGGGTGGACTAGAAGCAACCAAAAAGTTATATCCGCTTTTGCTATCAGAGCCCCTGGACCTGCCATCCGAACCGCCGCGTCAAATGACGCGTTCGACACCCTACACAGCTCATCATCGATGTCACTATTCACCGAACCCCCGAATGGGTAGGACAAACGGTGAATCAGCCGAAACTTGCCCAGCTCTTTGTTCTTTGTTCTTTTCTCTGCTTCTTTTGAGATTTTTCTGTCACTGTAAGGACTGATAATATAACTCACTGACTCTAACTTTTCTCTTATTCTGCTCTCTGTTAGACCTAATAATCTGTGAGAATGGCCAGTACAGGAAATTCTTTTTATATATGACCAGTAGAACATGCCATTATAAAGGCCATACTTTGTTCAGTTACTTTTCTAGTAATATTGACTGCGCGTGGAAACTCTGTGATCCATTTAGTAACAATATGGTGGTAAGACATAATTGAGTGAAAATTACCTTGCCATAGGGCTTACAAGTGTACCATGCTGGAATACACAAAGAGAACAAGATCATGGAACCTTGCTCAGTAATAGGATTAATTAGTTCTGCATGAATGCATATAGAGAGATGTCCACATGGGAAACTTTAAATCTCTAGAAGTAGAGGTGACTGTGAAAGAGCATTTGTTAGTTGGAAACTGTATGGCTTTGAAAACAGTGGACATTTTTTTGCTATTCTTGTTTTTTAAACCATGCCGTGTCATCCACAATCCCACAAATACTTTACTAGTTGAGATTCATGTACAGAATAGAAACAACAAAACATATATGGGAAATGGCTGTATATTCTAAAAAGAGAGCATAAAACAAGAATAGTTTGATACAGTTTAGATTGATGTAAATGCGCTGTTAATCAAAGCACTCACAGGATGGAGATGTAAAACACGCTCAAAGGGTGCCTCCCCTTATACTGATGGGGGGGCAATTAACCCACATCTTGGTCCGAGTGTGTTGCTTGAAAGCAGGACTCCAGATGGATGGTAAAATAATTGCAGCATTATTATAAATAAAAGGTGAACAATCACCAATATAATAAAAAACAAAGTACAAGGTACTGTCCTACGCGTTTCGTCCAAAAACTCAATATTTTAAGGTGATTGTTCACCTTTTATTTATAATAAAGCCGCAATTATTTTACCTTCCATCTGGAGTCCTGCTTTTAAGCAACACACTTGGACCGAGACGTGGGTTAATAGCCCCCATCACCATCGGGGGAGGCACCCTATGAGCATGTTTTACATCTCCAGCGCATTTATATCACTTTAAACTGTATATAACTATTCTTGTTTTATGTTCTCTTTTTAGAATATACAGTCGTTTCCCATATATGTTTTGTTCCCACTCCCTCACCCCACCCTCTTCTTCCCATGCCCAGACATTATGTTGCTGACCAATCACAGAGTTACCAATGCAGCTATATGAGAAGTCATTGCGAGGCAAGTGATCTTGACATTTACTTGCCTCTTGAGTTTAGCTCCACTGAGCTAAACTACCAGGAAGTAACCGGATTGTTTGTCTGACGGTTGCCAGAGGATGTATTAAGATTAATTCATAAGTGACAATTTCTATTGAAATCTGCACTTTTTTTACAATGATAAAGAGGACACACTCTTCAAATGTAACGCATTTCAGCAAACTGTAATGCTTTTGGGGTCCTGAGTTTCCCTTCGAAACTCTAGGTATTTATCTTAAAGGATCACTATAGTGTTAGGAAAACAAACTAGTTTTTCTGACACTATATAATCCTTAGGTCCCCCCTCTTACTCAGGGCCACTTACCTTTATCCAGCGCTGGACTACCTCGGCGCTGGTGACCTCTCCTTCCCCTCAGACGTCGGCTCCCGAGTGGCGCTGAATGCGCATGCGTGGCAAGAGCTGCGCGCGCATTAAAAACGCCCATAGGAAAGCATTTCTCAATGCTTTCCTATGGACGTTCTGCGTGCTCAATGCGATTTTCGCATTGAGCGTCAGGAAAGCGCCTCTAGCGGTTGTCAGGAAGACAGCCACTAGAGGCTGGATTAACCCTGCAATGTAAACATAGCAGTTTCTATGAAACTGCTATGTTTACATCTGAAGGGTTTAAACCTGAGGGACCTGGCACCCAGACCACTTCATTGAGCTGAAGTGGTCTGGTTGACTATAGTGACTAAGGGTAGGCATTAACAGTAAAAATAGAAAGAAATGGGATCCATGTAAAGATGGGTGTAAAAGGGAATAAACACCACCTCCACACTGATCCCATGCACCAGGAGGGCACTCCAGCAATGCCCAAGGGCTTAACCCTAGATACTAGCAACAGAAACAAAGAAGCAAAAATTCACAAACTGAATATAATGCTAACTGGAGATAAAGACGCAGGCACCAAAGCATCCAGTGTATGGAACAATGTAACCAGTGGGAGACCACTAAATATCTGAAGTAACAAAGTATCAACACAAAAATAAACTGACTCCCAAAAGTAATAAATACCGAACTAGCCTTATAAGGCTACTCCCATGCCTAAGTAAGTGAGGAGATTAAGTTACTAAACACCTAAGTCTGCAATATTCATATAGGCTTTATTAGTCCTGGCCCTTTAATGCATAGGGTGTTAGTGAATCTCCACTTAGTACCTAAGCACCAGAAAAAGTGCCAAAGGGAGAAAGGTCACTGTCTAAAAGATTGGCAGCTCTAGTCAAAAGTAGACAGACGGATAAAGTAAAATAAAATAAAGAAAGACTCTCTCCTTGTGAGACTTACTAGATAGGCATAGAAGAACAAATTGTAAATTATAACAAACTCCCATGCCTAAGTAAGTGAGGAGATGAAGTGCTAAACACCTAAATCTGCAATATGCATATAGGCTTAATTAGTCCTGGCCTTTTAATGCATAGGGTGTTAGTAGATTTCTCCTTAATTCCTGAGCACTGGTAAAAATGCTAAAGGGAGAAAGGTTACTGTCTAGACTCTAGAGGATCAGCAGCACTAATAATCAAAAGTAGGACAGATAAAGTAAAGTAAAGAAATCCTCTCTCCCTGTTAAACTTACTAAATAGGCATAGAAGAAAAAAAAATTGAAAGGAAAAACGTAAATCATAACAAAAACGTGTATCACACCGTTCAGTGAAGTGCCTGTGTGTAAGTTAAAATTGACCCATAGGAAAGAGCCTGACGCGTGTTTCGGTGCAGTTTACACGCACCTTCGTCAGAGACAGGCCTCCGATGAAGGCTCTTTCCTATGGGTCAATTTTAACTTGTTTGATACACGAGTTTCTGTAGGCATTTGTTTCTGTGGCATTAACAGTACTAGAACATAACACATGGCGTCCTTTTAGAAATATATTTCAGAGGCCCTGCTAAGCTTTTAGTTTGGCTCCTCCGCTGTTTGTTTTGTCTTTTATTTTCTTCTTGCTCTAATACAAGGTGTGTGCATGTACATCAACTCTTTTCCTGTTTACCTGCTATTCTCCTCCTCCTCTTCTAAGCAGATGTCATGTGGCTATTTGGCAGACAAATACAAAAGATGCCTTTAATGTAAATATTTATGCACCTCTTAATGATGTATTAAATTTTGATAAGCTTTAAAATGTGCATATGTTTTCCATTATCCTTAATCTTGAAATGTAATTTGTGATGGTGTTTTTACCTGAATGCCTATTTTTATATTTTGTAGAAATGATGTTATCTAATGCAATATAGAAAATAAAGGTCATGCACAAAACTATTTCATACCAATATTTATTTTGCATTCTTGGGTAAAATAGAAAGCGAGATAAAAATGCATATTCCTTGTTTTCTTTTTTGTATTTTATATAAAATATTTTTTTGTATAAATGGTTTATTTTTATTTTTTTATCATATTGATTTAATATTTTTGGTTAAGCTTTTCACAAAGTATGCAAAAAAATCTTCAATTGAGACCTATGTAAGACAATATTAAAAATGCAGTGAATTTGAGCCTATATAGATTTATAGACCATAATAATTATTTTATATTTTTTTTATAATTTTAGGTTTCTTTTATACAACATGCAAAAAAAGTGAACAAGTTACTGCAATACCCAAACAATGATTAAAAAACCTATAACTCTGTATAGATAGCAATTCACACACATCAATTCTCAAAGAAAAACGTTATATCTGGATGAAATATAGAAAAATTGGGACAATGCTACCAGATGCAAATAGTGCACAAAACTAATAAAAGTCAAAACAAAAGTACACACATTTTTCATGATCCCACTTTATCAATATGTATTGTCTTTCGCAAGGAGAAGGATAGTATGCATTGGTAAAGGGGCAAACTGAAATGTCTGTACTTTTGTTTTGTCCATCAACATTAATAGCACAGTTGTGTGCACTATTTGCATCTGAAAGCACTGCCTTTGTTTTTCTGTATTTGATCTTTTTTTTTCTACTCTATAAATTGTAATGATTATTTTTTTTTATATAAATTGAAAACGAATACTTTAATTGTGTGATGTAAATAATTAAGTTTGAGATTAGAAATTGTAATTGACAATATAATAATTGTCATGCATTTAATTTTGTTTACTCTCCTGCCCTTCTTAGTTGATGCAATGCTTTCTACAATGTATTTATAAAATAATAGCATCAACATAGCTACAAAAAACAACCTACCATTCTAAACTAAATGACTGGTATATGCTAAATTATAGTCTAATTTGTGGTTCACTGTGCAATATTAAATGTATATGGAAAGATTTAACTGATAGCTGGGCAAGTTTACAAGGAAAAGGTTGATTTGATTTAACCTGCAAATGACCTTGTCTTATTTGTTCAGATGACATTTCTAAAAGTGTACACTGAATTCTTCTTTTTAATACAATTATATGCCATAAGACCTGACCTTTCTGTCTGTCCAGGGGAGCACTGAATTGGCCCATTCTGTGATATTGTGACATTGCTTCTGTTGCCTCGATTGTGACCTCAGATTATGATACCCTTGAGAGATTCAGATAATAGGCGTAACTCCTGCTTCTTAACTAAAATTGTTACTTAACCTCTATAGGTATTGTCAACAGACTTTGCATGTGGTGTATATTCCTTTAAATAAAAATGCATTGTTTATGGATCTTTTATTTTTTTGTTTTAATTAATCTATTCTTTGTATACTTTCTAAACAGACCCAAATTAGGATAACATGTGTAAAGTGAACTTAGTGATTCATTATTTTGTTTTGAAATATTAAATTTAATTTAAAAAAAATATTTACCTATAAAGGTTATTTCTCCATAATTATTTCTTCCATTGTTTGGATTGAGCAGAAAAAAAGAAAATAATTCAAATGTCCAGGTTTTGAACTGCAATCTTAATTTTAACATTTGAATAAATCCGTGATGATTGAATATCTAAGTGTTGACCGTTTATTTTTCTCTCCAAATTCTATAGTGTTTTTTTGCATATGAATATGTATAGATAGATACAAATGACTGAATATTCATTTTCTTTAATTCTTTTAGCTGTCTTGTGTAGGTTTAGAACATTTGTCATTCCATCCATCTAGCTCAGGGATAGGCAACCTTCGGCTCTCCAGATGTTGTGGACTACATCCCCCATAATGCTCTTACACAAATAATGCTGGCAAAGCATCATGGGAGGTGTAGTCCAAAACATCTGCAGAGCCGAAGGTTGCCTATGCCTGATCTAGCTCTTTCTGAATAAATTCTATCCTGGGAGCTATTATGACCCCAATTAAAATATTGTTAGAGAACAGTTGTATATGTGACATCAAGGAGACACTTACCATTATTATTGCTTTTAAAGCCTTAAATTACTTACTAAAGACGTAATACTAAATACTTATTATAATTTGTTAATATTAATAATTATATAGTAATATTATTATTATTCATATATTGTGAAATATATATAGTTTTAGATCCTGTGAGAAATCTCACTGTAGCATTGGTAAAAATTAAGAAAATCTATTTATTTATTTTTTTATTTATTTTTTTAAACACGGATTTCAAGAAAGTTGAACTGCAGCTGGATTTAGAATAGACAAATTCAGCAACTTTCATTTGTTCGAGTCAAAATGCACATTCATTCCATTTAAATGACTACATCATTTATTAATATAGCAAAACCACGTTTTTGGTTTCTTTACATTAAAGAGACACAATACGCTGGAAGAAACCCTGTTTTATCTCTAATGTATTAAATATTTTCAAAACATTTAAGTAAATCTATATAGAGAGATAAATATTTATCTTTAAAGTAGCACTATAGAGTTAGGAACACAAACTTGCATTCCTAACAATTTAGTGTTCTAGTCACTATTTAGATTATCAGACACCCCACGTGAGCAATAAAAAGAAACAAAAAAAAATAAGAATCAATTTTTACTCCCCTTATATCTCCCTCCGTGTCAGTCTCCATGATGTCAACCTATCTCCTGGTCTGAGGTCATCAATCTTGATGATCTCAGTCAATCCAATGCTTCCACATAGGGAACCTTGGGGGTTTAGTGCACATGCACAGTAGATCGTTGTGCTGCTTCACACAGCCTATAGAGGTGGTCATAAGCACTAATGTAAACACTGCCTTTTATCAGATAATGTAGCATTTACAATTCCCAGCCTGCACTGGCAGGCTCAGGTGTCTATAATATCACTAAACATTAAATAAACAAGAATATATATATATATATAATTATATCTGATAACCCCATGCAACAGGATAACTGTACCAAGGTGTAACCAACCACACAATACAATACCGTAGTCAGTTATACAAAGTGGGAAGAGGATGCCACAATGGACATCCATGCTTACAAGCACTTCATCAGATCTTTAAGCTCATAAAAAAATTTCCATTTCTTCCTGTCCTCAACCAAGACACTGATATTAAAATACAAATCTTTGTCCCTGCTCTGTTTGCCAGGTCCAGTTATTATTAGGATATGGGGTGTCTACCCTGACCATAAAAACAAATTCTAAAATAAAATGATGTATTAACCCTAAGCATTGGAATCCCCATTCTGTTCATGGAAATATGCTCCAAAAGTGAGCCAAAAAACCCCATAAAGGCCTGATACAACACACGTTCTACAAACGTATACTTTTTTAAATACATGTGTGTATATATACATTTGGTAGTTACATGTACCATGTGATTGTAATTGTAAGAAACATGAGAAATTATAATTGTCTTAAGGGGGATTCTGTATTACAATTAGAGTGAATTAAATACACTGAATGAACAGAGCTTGTCCATAACATAATGGGATATTGTCCGCTATAACATCATTGGGTTTACATTTCTAAATATTTGAAGGACAGAGATCCAAAATATTGAAGTTCTGATGTTGTTAAATGTCTGACATATTTAAAGTGTGTAGCTTTTTCTTGAACGACTTACTTGTTGATGATGAAATGTAGATAAGATGGTAGTTTTATTTCAATGGAATTCCACTTCAGACCTTGTTGGACCTGCATGCAAGTGTCCCTATTTAGAAGGGACAGCCCTATTTTGGCCCAAATCCCTCTGTCTCTTTTTCCTAATGTACCTATTTTCAATGTAAACAGTGTGTCTGGGTGTATAATAGAGTTCCATAGCAATAATACACACAGTAATGTGTCATTAATCTACAAATAATGTTGTCCTTTGCTCCAAAAATACAGCTGTGCATGATGTCATGACTTTGTACTAAAAGTGAAACTCCTGGGGGGTAGAGCTAGCTATCAACCTGAAAAGACACATGACTGCAGAGCGCTGTCTAACCAAATGATTTATATTCAAAGTCTGGTCACTGCAAAGAGCAGTTATGATAAATTAAAGGAACACTATAGTCACCTAAATTACTTTAGCTAAATAAAGCAGTTTTAGTGTATAGATCATTCCCCTGCAATTTCACTGCTCAATTCACTGTCATTTAGGAGTTAGATCACTTTGTTTCTGTTTATGCAGCCCTAGCCACACCTCCCCTGGCTATGATTGGTTTCACTTTCAAACAGATGTAATTTACCTTAAATAATTGTATCTCAATCTCTAAATTGAACTTTAATCACATACAGGAGGCTCTTGCAGGGTCTAGCAAGCTATTAACATAGCAGGGGATAAGAAAATCTTAATTAAACAGAACTTGCAATAAAGAAAGCCTAAATAGGGCTCTCTTTACAGGAAGTGTTTATGGAAGGCTGTGCAAGTCACATGCAGGGAGGTGTGACTAGGGTTCATAAACAAAGGGATATAACTCCTAAATGGCAGAGGATTGAGCAGTGAGGCTGCATGGGGCATGTTCTATACACCAAAACTGCTTCATTAAGCTAAAGTAGTTCAGGTTACTATAGTGTCCCTTTAACAACCAAAAAGTACAAACCTACCCGAGTCTTATGGGGCAGACAAGCAAGGGTCCTCTCCGGTGACTGCCACTATAATACCAAGCCTCTTGCTGGCTTTCTGCCATAGTATATTGGCTGATGGCAAGTGAGGGAGGACGTTAGAGGGTTTACAACCAGACTGCTTACCGGAGTGAAGGAAATGGTAGTTATCCACAGTGCTCAAATAGCTGACCTGAAGAAACAGGTTTGTCACTTGACCTCAACTTCTGCCCATCCGGAACACCAAATATCAGCTTTCGAAGATAAAAGACAGTGGAAACACCTGAAAATAGGAGGCCTGTCTGAAAACATCGCTCAGGCCAATTTGCCACACTTCTTACGCAGACTATTCTTTGCCATGCTATCACACAAACAAGCCAAGGGTATGCATTTGGATGGTATGTTACGCCTGTTGAAGTCTCAGTCATTTGTGTGGTACGCTTACTTAACTCAATGAATGTTATTAGTCAGAAAGTTAATAATAGGACCATGTATTCTAGATGACTAAAACACAGATATATATAATTTATTTCTTAGGCGTAACTTCACTGCACACTGTACTGAACAAGCCACTAGATTTCAGTGAATTAGACTCTTGATAGAACAGGAGATTAATATTTCTAGAAATAGCAATGCACCCAAATGAGAACTTATTTTGTGTGTATTTACACAAATGTGCACTCTCCAATTCCCTATGATTCTGAGGAGTGATCTGCGCGATTGGCATTGGGTTCTAGCACAGGCAAGATGAATATCTCTCTCTTTGTTTATCAGCCAACTGATCAGTAAACAATAGCTTATTTTTTTGCACAGGATTAAAGATTTTGTCATGGCAGCTGGTTTTTAGTTACTATTTGCCCACAGGACAAATGCATTTACAAGTCTTGGGAAGCGGTTTCCCTATCATACAGGAGTTTGTTTTTCCGACTGAACCTTTCAAATAACTTGATTCAAATCTCTAGCATTTGTATACTGAAATTAATGCAAAAAACGACTTTTTCCTTTGTGGGTTTCTTTTCCTGGCATTTAACTATTCCACTTCTCAGTCTTTCCTCAATTACTAATGTTTTAATTCAGAAATGGATAGACGGTATGGCTGCTGGATTGTTTTATGTAATGCAGCTTAAAAATGACAAATGAAATATACATGTTTGTGAGTTTTCATTGAAGTGACAGACACAAGCAGCAAATGTACATTCACAAGTGTTATTTAATAGGTGTGTGTATTTTTGTAAAAAAAAATAAGTGTGTGTGTGTTTGCGTGTGAGTATATCGCTATGTATATGTGTGGGATATATAAAATATTTCAATGTGGCTTCATTGTTTATAGTTTAAAATATGAACATATTGCAACATCTGTAATCCATATAGCAAGGTACAATGTATTTTAAGTTTCAAAATACATTTTAAAGCATTTCAAGGTTTTATGACTAGTAATATATTTTTAAGAGGGTAGTTTTAGATTTCACACTAAGCATTGTTAGAAAGGATCCCTCCCAAATGAGACATGTTATTTTAGTTGATAAAGGACTACAAATACAGTTTTTTTTTGTAATGATTTTTTTTATAAAAACGAAAAATATACTGTATATTATTATTTTGCTTTATCAGAAAGTGCCTTATGATTTTTATTCTCAGAATACTCCTATTAACTCAACATGTTGGTGAAAGCAACTAGTGGCCTACAAAAGGGTTTGTTAAAGGGTGTAACTGGCATCAGCATGTAGCAACTTATATGTTGAGCCTTTGGTTGGTAATGTTGACAATACATCAAGCAAGAAACAGCCAAACAGCCACTTAGGCACTTCTGCATTTTGCTATGTAGAGTTGAATTTCAGTTATACAAAATGCTGCTCATCTTCCTCAGACTTTGTTAATCTTTTCCAGTTTTCGTTTGCAAAACCATTCATCGACTTCCCATCACATCAAGAAGACAATTTAAGCATCTTACAAAGTCTTCCACGACTCTCCTGCCTCTTACATCTCTACCTTTGTTACTTAGTAACCTTTTCAGGTCCTGCACTCATCAAAATGTCTAAGACTCTGTACTTTAATAATGACATTTCTTCTTCCCATTAAGAAGACTTTTCCAAGCAAACCTATATATCTGAAACTCAGAACCGAATCTTTAACTTTGTATAGTTTCTCTTCCTCATACTCAACTCTACATCAAAACGTCTCTGTATGTTTTCAGTTCGGCTTTTTTCAACTTTACAGCTGAAATGTAATGAATTCCATTTAAATTCACGCTTTAGTGAATATCCCTGTTTTTTCCCCATTAATTGTCAATGCCATAAGATAGGGTATTTTGCCACTGGATGTGTGTGCACCGGGATCATTTGGAAAGCATTGGATTGGCTGAAATTGGCAAGGAGTTGGGATGGGGGCGGGGCCAAATGCCATTTTTGCCAATCGGTACCTCCTCATAGAGATGCATTGAATAAATGCATCTCTATGAGAAATGCTCAGCATCCCCATGCAGAGTGTGAAGACGCTGAACGGCATTGCTGTCTAGGGTGCAGCACTGCCCCAGGAAGCACCTCCAGTGGCCATCTCAGGAGTGGCCACTTGGAGGTGTCCCTAGGGGGAATGTAAACACTGCCTTTTCACTGAAATAACTGAAGGTAATGAGTCTGATCACCAGAACAACTACATTCAGCTGTAGTTGTTCTGGTGACTATAGTGTCCCTTTAAGGAGATAACATTAACTTGCTCATTGTTATGATCTAATCATTGGTCTACTCTCCCCCATTCCATAAATCTGAACCATCACCATCCGAAGCGGAAGTCTCTAAATAAATAATCTTCTTTTATGTTAGGGCAGAATTCTCATGAGCTGTATTTGTTTTCTTGGTTTGTAGAATTCTGCAGATTATCTTAATGAAGAAATTTGGCACTTTGTAACTTCATATAAAAGCTCTTTTATCATGAATCTACATGAGGTCTATACCAGAGCACACTACAGAAGTCTGAATCAGATGTGGCACAGAGACTACTTCCTTTCTAGGCTCTCCCCTCCTTTCTAGAGATGGCTATAAACCCATGATATTTGCAGTGTAAACTCTTTTTTCCTTTTGTTGAACATGAAGTGCAATATATCTTTAATTTAAACAATGTAATTGTAATTGTATTCGTATTGATCTTTATTAATACAACTACACACACACATTGTAAAACATTTGCACAGTAAAGAATTGTCTGAAATACATTTCAGTGATTATCCTCAAAATTTTTCTCAACACATAGTTTTGTATTAATCTTTACACTAGAATCAGTATCCCAAATTCCTTAGCCATTAAAGTATTTCACATAAGTAATTGTTTATTGCACACTATTTCAATAAAGATATAAAGCACAGTAAATGACATGCTTATACATATACACAAGCAACGTATACCCTTAATGGAAGCGAATTAGGGATAACAACACACGAAAAGGACTTGGGAATTGTTATAGACAACAAACTATGCAACAATGTGCAATGTCAATCAGCAGTGGCCAAGGCCAGTAAGGTATTGTCATGCATGAAAAAGGGCATTCATTCTCGGGACGAGAATATCATTTTGCCTCTCTATAAATCACTGGTAAGACCACATATTGAATATGCTGTGCAATTTTGGGCACCTGTTCTAAAGAAGGATATCATGGCACTAGAAAAAGTGCAGAGGCGGGCTACAAAATTAATAAAAGGAATGGAACATATCAGCTATGAAGAAAGGTTAACAAATTTAAACCTATTTAGTTTAGAAAAACGTCGCCTGAGAGGGGATATGATAACATTATACAAATATATTCGGGGCCAATACAAACCATTGTGTGGAAATCTATTCACAAACCGGACTTTACATAGGACACGAGGCCATGCGTTTAGACTGGAAGAAAGAAGATTTCGTCTAAGGCAAAGGAAAGGTTTTTTTACTGTAAGAACAATCAGGATGTGGAATTCTCTGCCTGAAGAAGTGGTTTTATCAGAGTCCATACAGATGTTCAAACAGCTACTAGATGCATACTTGCAAAGACAGAATATTCAAGGATATAATCTTTCAATGTAGGGTAATAACTGCTTGATTCAAGGATAAATCTGACTGCCATTCTGGGGTCAAGAAGGAATTTTTTGTCCTAGCTTGTTGCAAAATTGTGCTTCAAACTGGGTTTTTTTCTTTTTTTTTTTTTTTTTTTTTTTTTTCTTTTCTTTTGGATCAACAGCAAAAAACAGGTGTGAGGAAGGCTGAACTTGATGGACGCAAGTCTCTTTTCAGCTATCTAACTATGTAACTATGTAACTATGTATGTGCCATTGGTATAATCATTTTTCATTTTTTACTATCAGAATGTGTGTTCTTGAATTAGAATATTATAATCAGAATAATATATTACTTTATATTTACTGGCAATGCATATTAATGTTCCATGATTGAGACTGTAATTGGATAGATATTTTGAAAATGTAAAAAAAAAAAAAAATTCAAATAATCCTACCTAATGTATTAAATTATAGAAGAATGCATATATAACATATTGAGGTGGTTACCTACAAACATCGGCAGGATAAGAATCGGGGGAGGGAAGGAGTAAAGGGCGCACGTCAGTGGCTCTGCCTGAAAGGGGCGGACCCTCCCATGTAGGGGGCGTGTCCACCCACATTACTAGTAGATCAGCCTAGTGTAAATACACACCAAGCTATCTGCCAATCATTTTAGATGGCCCATTGAGGGCAGACCCTGCAGAGAGTACTGTTTCAGTGCGCCCTGCAGGGTTCTAGCAAGCGTTTCGGAGAACCAGGGCACTAAGGTGGAATGGCGGAACAGGACCTGAAAATTGGGACAGTTCGACCGAAATTGAGACAGTTGGTAGGCATGATACAGTATAGGTCAGGGCTAAAAAATTTCACCTGCCCACTAGCCATTGGCAAGTGAAAATTCAGGCTTGTCAAGTAGAAATTAACCCATATTGAGTGTACCATGGACCCTCCAGGCTTACAGTGGCAAGTAACATTTAGGGTTCTCTAGTAGTTGAAATACTGTGCCCTAGTATGGGTAATATGTTGTAGGGTAATAATTTTTTTCATAGGAACGACTAACCATCAATGACCGTTCTCAGGTTTCTTCTCTTTGTGTTCCTGTTATCTTTTAGACTTTGTGTGTGTTCAATCTGTTAATTTTATGTTACCCAGCTCATTGCATATCTTTTTTCCCTATTTTTTGTATTGCAATCCTTCTTGTACATCTAATATCTGACTGTTTCTTATTGCATACTCCAAAGCTGGAGACTGATTTCAAATTTTACGGTAAACTGATGCCACATGTTTACCTTCTCTGGCTTGGTTTAACTTTTTACAATTTTCTTTTTGATTCTCTCTATTTTCATAATCCATCTTTCTGTGTATTCTTTTTTGTTTTCTTCCAACCACCTCAATATATTATCCACATTCTCTCTTCTTCAAACTCTTCTGCTTCATTAAAACACAAATTATTAAGTCACCCTTTCAATATACAACATAACATAATGAAATTATAAGTCCTCTCACCTTCAAAATTCACATTCACCCTAGAATAGACATAGCAACTCTCAAGAATTTTATCTCATGGTGTTTATTTTAAATCGGTATTGACATTTCACCCTTCACTGAATTTGATAGGCATTACATAATTAAGAATCAAAATATTGCAGTCACTTTTTCATTAAATATTTTAGCTCTGGTGTATCCTATATTGTTATAAATAATATAAAGACACCATGTCCGAATTCAAATATAGTATACTTATTTACAACTAATATCAATTTCAAGAAAAATGTATTGATGGTGCATGATTAGTTACCAAAATAAACTTTCAGATTGTTTTGGTAGAGATTTTTATTTTAGTATTTTTGTGTATTTTTTTACATGTAGTAAAACGTGACATTTCATGAAGTGTTTCTTTTCAGGTGTAGAAGAGTCCAACCATTTACGTGACATCTCAGCAGAAACCTTAGCAAGAAGCCGGGAGCTGACATACCAGTGGCTTCACACACAATGTGGAGATTTTGAGGCCACAAATTCTAGAATCACAAAACAGTAAGAAGATGCATAAAATAATGTTACAATTCTTAAATATTATTTTAGAAGAACTGAAACATTTTGGATATTAAATTACCATAAATTTGGATACAAATCACCAATTACTTTGATATCAGATTAGATCTATTTCAAGCAGTCAATTCAATCTGATATATAACATGAAAGCTGTGTATTACTCTTATTGTTTTTTTTTTTTTTGGTCTAAAAATCTCATAAATACAAGCACACTGTGTCATATAAAAAATATGCCTCTGCCTTTAAAGTTATATTTGATTATGTTTGAGTCAGTTGCCCATCTATCCAAGGCACACAAATACATATTATAAGACACATCATTGCTATATTTAATATTATGCCAACATGCTGTTGTGATAAAGTTGTAAACTCCAAAATTTAGAGAACAATTGGGGAAAAAAGCATATAATAATATTGCTAATAAAACCTATGTGCAATAGAATCTGACCTTTTTCGACATATGGCGATGCTTGTATTGAATTTTCATTATCCTAAATGTTCTAAAATGTCCTATGCATGATGCTAGATGGTTCTGTACATTCGTCAGTAGCATTGCTCGTTTGAGCAGGACCATCAACACCTTCTCTTCTGGTGCGTCCAACTTGCCTTGTTGCAAATACTTGTCTGTTAATTCACCCATTGTACAGTGATGTGGAATTTGTTGGTGCTGTATAATTAATTAAAATAATAATAACACATATCTAAAAAAAAACAGCTGGATTCCTGAATATCCAACAATTGGAACTAACATTTCATTTGTTGGCACAATTGGATTTCCTAATTGAGGAAAATGTAGAAGTTGATGCCACGTGGTGTGGGTACCAGCACTAATATTTTTATGTGTCGTAACTCTCTGGCATTTAGAGTTGATCCAAGTAAATTGAAATGTATTCATTTGTAAAGTAAAGTAGATGTAAAACTCTGTTTTAATTATTCTCAAAAAATTTAATTGTGTCATTATAAACATAATCAATAGTCTAATTTTATCTAAATGCATGCAACATAACTGTAGCTCAGAATAAAGAAGAATTTCTGTTTTGTTTACTCTCTTTAGCATGTGTGAGTTAAACAAGCTTACATTGAATCCCTTTTCATTGCAGTAAGCGTTTCTTGCCTGAATTGAATCACGACGTTTTGAACGGTGGACGTGTTCAACTTGTGGTAAGATATTATTCCCTGTTTGCCCTTAAGGACTATTATCTGATTTTTATCTCAACTGCCAAAGATTCTGCATAAATTTACATATTGATCTGTCTAAAGATACAATAAGTGGCCATGTGTTTAGCACACCACAAAACTGGCAGCTGCGATGTAACAGATAATATATGCCAAACCATAAATAATACGGCAGTAATTGTATCAAGGTGTTTCATATAGTGAGCTATGAAACTCTAAGTACTCAAGGTCACACGGTTTATATCAAGTACTGGAACTCCAATGTGCAATTTGCATGCTTTTTAGCCATGGTTGGGTATGTATTATTGGTTGTTATATATGGAAAATGGAAACTAAATGTTTTGATATTCAAATAAACCAGCTTTAATGTCATTAGTTTAGTTTCCATCTTGGTCACCATATAAGTTACAAAACATAAAGTAGCATGTCAAGTTTATTTTAATTTTTATTTTTACTAATTATTCTTTTTTTTTTTAAATGTCAGTTAACATTTAACAATGCTTACATGTTATGTATGGTTAGGATTTTCATATTTAAACCCTGGGTATACTATATGACTATTATTTTTTCATATTTAAAATTTGCATATACAACGTTATATAGAATAATAAAGTTAGTAGTATCGTTATGTAGTTAAATGACCAGGTGACCTAAAACTTGCCTATAGCTCTTTTTCATAGTGCTCTTAGCGAATTACCAATAAAGTTTAAACCACATCATAATCTGTGAATATGCACAGATCTGGGAATTTATAGAACCAGTTTTCACATCAGCAAAAAAATGGTATAGATGGTAAAAATATCCATAGTTTCCATGGCAACATTTATTGTAGAAGGAAAAGAGGGGCAGCAAGGGCGTTTTTTTTTTTTTTTTTTTTTAAACTGGCGAAAGTTGAGAAATCTACAAAGAGACCAATGGAGTGTTTCTAGTGAGTCTACTGGTATCCATGGTGATTTCCCCTCTTTCATTACTCTGGCACTGTTTTCATTTGCACCACTTTTCTAAATTGTCACCCGTAGTTCTTTAATATCTGTTTTTTGAAGTTCAAAAATAAATGTGAAATAAGGAGAAAAAAATGCAATGTTAGCGTTTCATATCTCACTGGAAAAAAATAGTTATTAGATCACTGTGGATAATGGTTATTGGCAGAAACGTTGACAGCCCATTTACTTTGGAACATTTGGTTATTTTAACTACTACTTTTTTCATGCAAAGAGGGGAGGGAGCGCAATTAAATTAGTAACTGCTTCTTGGTTGTTATGAAGTACAATAGGACTATAACTATTTATAAATCAGCATATAGTCATTTACTATGTTAATACCTGTATTATATATACACAACAAGAACAGCAATGTGGAAGTGTGTGAAAGCAGTAGACTTGCAAGGTGAGAGATATGTATGCGACACCATTTCCAGTCTGTATGAGACAGCCATCAATAAAAATGTTCTCACCAATCGCAGTTCGTGAAAAGGTAGCTTGTAACATGTTGACATCTAGCAGAAACTCTGACTTTAAAATTGAATGTGTTGTGTACAAGAGAGGGCAAGAGAGTAAGAGTTGGGAGGGGGCAATTTCCCCCTGGGTCACTAGCAAATGGGTTGTATGCTGAAGTTTTACACAATTTTTCTTTTATAAATTCTTTATTTCTGTGTGCAAATCTTAATAAACATCTTGCTTAGCCACAATAGCCGCAGCAAGAACATTGGATACATATGGATGTGGCATATCAACAAAAGCACAAATTTTTCAATAAAACATGCTGTATCAGGTGTACTATTGTACGGTGGTTTTCAGTCTGCCTAGGTGTGATAGGTGGTTGTGTAGGCTTCTGAGTTCCTAGGCTGGGAACTGTGTGAGAGAGTTAAAGCACAGTTACCTTCCGGGGGCGGAGTGAGCAGGTGTGGGTTGTGTGCTCGATGAGTATTGTGATTAGGACACCTGATCAGTTTCCTCCCCGGAATTTGAGTGTTACAGGGGTACATTTGTAACGTGTTTACAATGAGTCGTGGGGGTATTGGCATAGGGGGCGAGGATAAGGCCCAACTTATGTGTTGTGTCAACCTATGCATGCAGGCTTTCGGCTCCTGACCAAGGGGGCCGCGGGGGGGGGGGGATAATTTACCATTTACTGTGGTCTCTATTCTGCCGTCTAAACGGCATGTTCGTGCTGAACCGGAGTCTTACGGAGCCCGGGTTGGTAGGCGTATGTTGCATGTGGGGTTAGCGGATAAGGTGTAGTGAGGTGCAATAATAGGGGTAACAAGAGTCCAATCTGTGATCCTCATTCTGGTGTGGCCGATTCTTGCTGGGTCGACATTCTAGGTACGAAAGGTGTTATGGAAGCCGGATCCCACCTCCGCTCTACTTGTGCGGCTGCTGTGTCAGACAGTCCCAGCGTTTCCAGGAAGGTTGCCGCTTCTGACATTGATGGCAAAGTATATATAGTCCCGTCTTTTGTAGCCGCTAGTGAACCATTCCCTCCCCAACGGTAGCTCAGTCCCGCGTTTCGCAGCAGTGTCGTAACTGGGGTATATGTTTTGCGGTACAGCAGTGTGGACCTTGACAAATCCTGGTAGAAGGTCAGGGTCGAGTTTTCAAAGGTGAGTGGCGTTTTACCTTTCAGCCCTGTCAGTATCTGCATCTTGTCAGGTAGGGAACTGCAGCGTAGGATGACATCTCTTCCTGTGATGATTCGGTGAGGTGCAGGGTTTGGGAGGCGTTAAACGCTTTCTATTGTCATCCTTTTTGGTGGTCGGTGCAGCGTCGTCGGCGGCATCGGAGGACTCAGTCACGGGTGTTGGTGAGTGTTGCGGGCTCTCGGGCTCCTGGTATTGGAGCGGTTGATTCTGCCCCGTGTCTGGATGTTCGACGGGGATGGGCCTAGGTTGCGCCGGCCGCTGGAGCATAGCTCCTATATCTCTGCCCTCCGCTGGGGTGTGCGGTTTCTGGCAGCGCCTGCCCATGCTCGGAGTGTAAGTCGGCGAAGCAGGTGAGGCTAGGCTGTGGGGTGTCGCAGCGCTGGTAGTTGCGATGCCTCCCAGGAAACTCCCGAGGTCTTGCAACGTGTGGTAGGCCCCAGTTTTATATTTCCGTCGTGCCGTCTTCTGGCACCGGTTGTGCTATTTTGGTAATTGGATTGGGCTCGGTTCGGTTGATATCCGCTGGATTATGTTTTGTTTTTTGGGAGCTTAGAGAAATGGCGTCTGGTCAGACTGCTTGGTAAGCCCCGCCCCTACAATTTTTCTTTTAATTGAATAAAGTATAGTGTGTTAGAATGCAAAATACTGTTACGGCAGGAGAATTTGTGCTGTTGCTAGCTCTCAGCACTGTGTGGGTTGTACACCGCGGAAATGCTAGGTTTGGAAAATACCTGGTGCTCGAACCCAACACAATGTTTGAGAACTACCTCTACTCAGTGCACAATGTGAGATTGTCACACAGCAACACTTATGCACAAATACACACACAAGTGCAACCTTATAGAAAACATACATATACTCATGATACATGATGATACAATTGTGATAAACACAGACATAAAACACACACATAGATACACACATACAAAACTAATCACTTCATATGCCACTGTACAAACATATACATTATACATAGAGAGAGCTATGGATACATGCATACAAAGAAGCCTTCAAAGATACACACACAAACAGGTACATGTGTAAAAGCAGTGACAGATACACACATATACATATACAAACACACGCACAGATAAACACATATGTCATATATGTAGACATAAACTCACAGACATGCAGTCACACAGACATACATTCAAAGTCACTCATACATACACACACTTTCTGTGACACAGATACACATATGCACTCACAGACACACAAGACATTTTCACAGCCATTCCTCTATCCAGAATCACAGGTAAACACACACATATGCACACTCAGTCATAAATTTAGACACATACTCCCTTTCAGAGATAGACACACACAGGCATATTGACAGATGCCATATATGTTGATTTACTAGTGGACTTTTCCTTTTCACTAGGAAAGACCGTTAACAACCCCTCAGTTCTGGTGACACTGACCTGTTTTCGTAGGCCATAGCACTTCATCACAAATCTTAGTAGCTATACTGCAGGTAAAGTAGTTTAAATAATTAACGTTTTTTTTTTGTTTAATATAGCATCACGCTCACATGCGGTCCTGATGTCCTGTTACATCACAACCATAATGAGGAGTGACTAGGGCCTGTACCATGTGCCACACACTGCATTTGTTTAAATGTTGCTGGCCCACAGCCTTTTAATGCAAGCCTCTACCTGAATTACACATATGCTGAATAGGAGAAGAGGCAGTGAACTGCTGGCCCTGAATGATTTAATATATCCCTGCTATTTGCAGAAAGAGAAAAGTGTAACCCACAGACCATCTCTGACAGATTGCATCAGAACTTTCTTGCCCACCATTCCACAGACAACCAGGCATTTGCCCGGTGCTCCCTGTGACCAGTCAGGGCGTACTCTCCACAGTCTCCAAGCGCAAACTGTCCTTCAGTATGTTGAGCATTAAATCATCAAAGCACCTGCAGCTTTGTGCCATTCTGGAACTATAATGATTTCATGCACTACACACATTTATATCAGCTGAAATGAGGCTTGGAGCTTTTCAAGAGCCCACTCGGGGCTCAAGCTCAGGTCAGGCTGCAGCTACCAATGCACCTGGTTGTACATTAGCTAGTGGTATACAATCCTAGTACTCTTCAGGCAGTATCTAGAGCTGATCAGCCTGCCAAACTTCGATGAGTGTGTGTGTGTATGTGTATTTGTATTTATATATATATATATATATATATATATATATATATATATATCATGTACCTAGGGGTCTTAACAAGTAACCACAGAGAATGACATTAATAAAACATGCCAGTTGTCAATTGTGGCAGTGGAGTCATTGAAAACACAGACCTCTAAGAATTTAGCTTCATGCAGCACAGGTCACAGATATTCAATTTGCAAGGATATATGTTGTCACACGTTGCAACATCCGCATCCGTTAAACCAACATATTATGTGCTCCACAGTAGTAGAACTATCCATGCACAGATCCTTTGCAAAAAAAAAAAAAGCCATATCTTTGTCCAGTATGAGAATTATTATGAATATCTATCTACCTATCTAATGTGTGTATGCATGCATATAGATTATAGATAATTTTGAAATATATTTTCCTTTCGCTATAATCCTGTAATATGTATATCTGGTGTTATCATAATCCAGTCGCCTAAATAAAACTGTGTATTTTAGTCATAAGTATATTATGGATTTTTCCCTAGGCTATTTCCTATGAAAAACATACAATGAATTTGAGCACATTAAGGTTAACAAGATGATGCCTATTTAATTTAACTTAATAAGCCAAGTATGATGTGGTGTTGTGATAGCTTGTCATTGGTTGACATTCTAATAAAACTAAATATTTATATGTGCAATTAAATATAAAATGCCAAAATAAATCCCTTTTGGAAACCGGTTACATGCTGATTAAGCTTAAATTGTTGTAATATTGTTGTACTTGATTTTGTGATTAACTTATTTTACCTTATTAAACATTTTTAAACCTTGCACAATAAAAGTTTAGGATATTAATGTTTTTTTTAGCTGATTAAGTTAAAATAATAACTCAAAAAAATCCTACAGCAAAGCCACATGTACATTATGTTGGAATCAGTAAAATTGCTTAACTTTTACTTAGCGTTTGGGCAAAGCCTGTTTTTGTCTTAAAAGAAAAAAAAAGAAAATTTTAATGTCGGTGTCTTAAAAAAGATCATGTTATAAACTGATTTCTTTTGCTCCATTTTTATTTTTTTGTTTGTGTAACTTTATCAGTTAATATGTAGGAAATGGATTACCATGTAACAACATACAAAAAAAGTATAAAAATGCTACATGTAGTAGTTGTTTTTTATTTTATTTATTTTTTTAATGCTTGTATAATTTTTTTTTTTATTTCAAATATTATTTAAAATTTTCAAAAAATTATATATACGTTTATATCATAGGGTACAATAATCATATTAATAATAGTTAATACAGAAAATAACATAAAAATAAACGGGGGATCAATTTTACTAATACAATCATCCAGTGGTATACAAATAATAACTTCTCAGTCCGTAAACACTATATTACTATAAACATTCCTGTATTTACAACATATAATTGGTTTTGTTTATTATTAACCATTCAAATTTTGGAGTGATTTCTATTTTTTTTAGAGTAAGAGCGGATGTAGTGTAGTCTCACAGTATTTTAAATGCATTGTTAGTCTATCAATGTAAGATAATTTAAAGAAAACTAAATTTCTCATTGAGTACATGTGGTATAGTTCAGTTTCTGCTGCTAACCATTGGGTAATATCACAAACTGTACTCTAATTTATTGTTAAATTTCCCCTTTTATAACATTGTAAAGTGCTGCAGGATACGTTGGCGCTATATAAATATACCAATAATAATAATGTGCTATTACAGCGTTTGTCCTGTTAGTTAAAAACTTGTTTAAAATCATTGTGCCCTCCTGCATAATGGTCAGTTTCAGAAGACACGGTGGTGTGCCACTGAAACAATCCACAACCTTGCTTTACTCTCTCAAGCGTGAAAGGTGCATGTGGTCCCAGCATGCATTCACACTGGGATCACAAGCAACCGAGTAAGGCAAACCAACATCCCATTTTAATGACACGTGGTTGAAGCACTCTTACTGGGATATAAATACCCTAGAAAAAAACACTTTTTGCCACAGAAGTGAATTTATTAAAGTTGTGCTTTTATATAGACTTTTCTTTTGTGTCCCAAGTAGTGACATATATTATTAATACTTTTACCAGTCTTGAGCATTCACCAGCTAATCAGGCTCCCATTTGTTTCTATCTGTTCAATGAATATTAAAAAAAGTGTAAGCTATAGAAAAGTGTGGCAAAGGATGCAATTGCCATGGAAACCATTAGAATGTTGTTGCAGATTCCACTGTTTTTCAGTGATTGTGTACCTATTGAACATTATACAATGTAACTATTGGCAATGCAATTAGTAAATCAACACTTTTACA